>NW_027213346.1:0-2500 GCF_042767895.1 Penaeus vannamei | reverse complement strand
TCTTTCTTGTGTCTGCAGCCTCGTATATAGAAAGAAGAAGATGAAAACGAAGAATTGTTGGGGGAGTAGCATGGTACAGTGAGAAGAAAAAAAATATTGTTAGTATTGTTCAAGTTATAAGCGATATCTTTAAAGTATATATATAAAGTATACAATAAAGATATTTTTATTAAAATGGCATTGGGTGTATCTTCTTTGGAAATGGAAAGAAGCATTGCGTGTTTGTCTGTAACTGATTGTGAACGTATATTTATTACAACAGAAGACGAATATAGGCCTAGATATTACATAGGAAAAATCATATATATATAAAGTATATAACAAAAACATTTTTTATTAAAATGGCATTGGGTGTATTTTCTTTGTTTGTGAATGAAGAGAAACGTTGTACGGTTGTGTGTATTTGAGTGTTAACGTATATATATTACGACAGAAGACGAATATAGGCCTAGATACTGTATGAAAAAAATTAAAGTGGATCTTTTACATGTACCATAAGATGCAAAATGAAATAGAATCTTCCTCCTTTTCCTTAGCCTCTCTTTACTTCACCTTCCTTCCATTCTTCCTTCTTTCTCTCCTTCCTTCCTTCCTTCTTTCGTTCCATCCATCTTTCCTTCTTTCTTTCCTTACTTCCATCCTTACATCCTTCTTTCTTTCCGTCTTTCCATCCTTCATTTCCTTCTTTCATTCCTTCGTTCCATCCTTCCTTCCTTCTTTCCTTCCATCCTTCCTTCTTTCTTTCCGTCTTTCCATTCATCCTTCTTCCTTTTATCCTTCCTTCCTCCCTTCTTTCTTCCTTTTATCCTTCCTTCCTCCCTTCTTTCTTTTCGTCCTTCCATCCTTCATTTCCTTCTTTCCTTCCATCGTTCCATACTTCCTTCCTCCCTTCATTCTTCCATTTATCCATCCTTCCTTTCCTTTCTTTCTTTCGTTCTTCCTTCATTCCATCCATCCATCCTTCCCATCTTCCCTTATCAATCCATTTCTACCTCCCCTTACTCTTTTCGTACATCTGTCTCTCTCTAACATCCCCGGTGGATAGGTGGACCTGAATAAAACACTTGGATAGATAGATAGATAGATATAGAGAGAGTGAGACAGAGAGAGAGATAAATAGATAGATAGATGGAGAGAGAGCGGGAGGTAGATAGATGGAAAAAATAATAATAATAATAATAATAATAATAATAATAATAATAATAATAATAGATAAAAAAAAAAAAGAAAAGAGAAGAGAAGAGAGAAAGAAAGAAAAAATAATAGCATTCATTTTTTTTAGCATCATTTTTAGCATCAATATTACTATCATTATCATTATCAATCTACACAATCGTTATTATTAGCACTATTTTTTTACTGTCATTATCATTTAAATTACTATTATCACTATCATTTATATTACTATTATCATTATCATTATCATTATAATCATCATTGTCATTCGTCCGCCTTCTCCTCTCCTATGTCATTTCTCTCTTCTCTTCCTCCTATCTCTTCTTTCTCTTTATTCTACCCCCTTTCCCCACTTCCCATCACTCCCCCCCCGCCAACACTTTCCCCAATTCTCTCCCCTTTCTCTCCTCCTCCCATCCCCTTTCCCTTTCCCCAACCCTTTCTCCCCAACCCAACCCCCTTCCTCCCCACCCTTCTTCCCACCCCGTCCCCCTCCCCACCATTTCTCTCTCTCCCCATACTCCTCCCCACCCTTCACCCCTCCTTCTCTCCCCCCTCCTCCTTCTCCTCCCCCACCCTTCCTCCCTCCCTCTCCCCATCACTCTCTCTCCACCCCCACCATTTCTCTCCCTCCTCCCCCTCCCCACCCTTCCCCATCCCCCCTCCCTCCATCATCACCTCCTCCCTCTCCTCCTCCTCCTCCCTGAGAGTCACTTTCCACCTCCCCACCTTTTCTCCCCCACCCTCTCCTCCCTCCCCCTCCCCCCTCCCCAGCATTTCATCACCCCCTGGGCACGGCACAAGGTCTATGGGTGGCAGATCAGGGGGTGGAGCCCACTCTGCTGCACCCCCCGTGGCCCATGGATAAATGGGTGCATTTATTTCTTGTGGAAGAGGCGTTTTTTTTTTTTTTTTTTTTTTTTTTTTTTTTTTTTTTTGGGGGGGGGGGTTATGGTGGTGGTGGTGGAGGTGGTTTTGATGTTGGTGGTGGTGTCGGTGGTGGTGGTTATGGTGGTGGTGGTGGCGGTGGTGGTGTTGGAGGTGGTGGCGGTGGTGGTGGAGACGGTGGTGGTGGTGGTGGTGGTGGCGGTGGTGGCGGTGGAGACGGTGGTGGTGGTGGTGGTGGTGGTGGTGGTGGCGGTGGCGGTGGAGACGGTGGTGGTGTTGTTGGAGGTGGTGGTGGTGGAGGCAGTTTTGGTGATGTTGGTGGTAGTGGCGGCGGTGGTGGTGGTGTTGGAGGTGGTGGTGGAAGCGATGGTGGTGGTGGTAGTAGTGTTGATGTTGTTGTTATTGTTGTTGGTGGTGGTGGTGGTGTTCTTGATGG
>NW_027213344.1:0-3000 GCF_042767895.1 Penaeus vannamei | reverse complement strand
CTATCACGATCTTTTTATTGTCATTTTTGTAATAATTTTATCACTAATACCATAACCATTATCATCTTTATTATCATTCTTACTAGCAAATAACGTCATCATTACTACTATAACTAATATCAAAGTCATCGTCACTATTATCAAGATTACCATAACAAATTTCAGTCATAGTAAATCACTTAAGACATTATAAAAGCCAGTTACCAATACAGTTATAGAAACAAACAAAATGCAAATCCTACAAATAAGGAAACAAATAAATAAATACAATGCAAACTGTATTTCAGCTGATCTTATAATCACAGTCGGGAAGCTGTCACATCAAAACTACAATTACCTTCAACCGGAATCATTAGCGATCCTTTAATTACCCTTTTCATCTTGGTTGTGGTTACTGGATACCATTTACATTTTCCTTCATTCTCTCCGTCTCTCCTTCCCTCTGTCTCACTCCGCTGTTTCTTCAGTTTCTCCTTTCTCTTTCTCTCACTCTCTCTCTCTTCCTTTCTTCTTTCTTTTTTTCTTTCCTTTCTTTCTTCCCTTCCTTCCTTTACCTCCTTTGCCTCCTTTACCTCCTTCCCTCCCATCCTCCCTCCCTCCCTCCCTCCCTCCCCTCCATTCCCTATCTCCCATCTCCTCTCTCCTCCTCTCTTCCCCTCTATTCCCATTCCCTCCTTCCCCTCTCTCGTCTCCACTTCCTACCTCTTCTTCTACCCTCATCTCCTTCTTCCTCTTCCTTCTCATTCTTTTTCGTCGATTTTTTTTTTCTTTGTCCTCTCTTACTTGACTGATTATGCAAATTTCCTTCGCGACTTTCTCTATTCCCGAGGTGAGCAGGGTGAATAGGAGGAAGAAGGAAGGGGAAGAGAGAAGAAGGATGAGGCAATTAAACGAGGAAACATGATAGGAAAGAAAAAATGGGGAAAAGGTGAAACGATCGGAATGATATACAGGAAAAGGAGGTAAACGAAAGGGAGGGAGAGAGAGAGAGAGAGAGAGAGAGAGAGAGAGAGGAGGAGAGGAGAGAGAGAGAGAGAGAGAGAGAGAGAGAGAGAGAGAGGGAGGGAGGAGGGAGGGAGGGAGGAGGAGGAGGGGAGACAGAGACAAAAAAAAAAGAGAAAGAAATATATAGAAAGAGACAAAGAACATTAAAACGAGAAAATTAAAAACGAGAGAGAAAGAAAAAGACAGAGGGAAAGAATATGAAAAAGAGAAAGAAAAGGTAAAAAGAGAAATTAACAACGAGGGAAATAAAGACAGAGAGAGACTGTTTCATATCGCAGTTCAAAAATCATCCCAAACAGACAGACACTGAGACAAACAAACATACAAAAAGAGAGAGAGAAAGAACATGAAAAAGATACACAGAAAACAAGAGAAATAAGAAAAAACAGAGAGAAAGAGAAAGAAAAAATCATCCTAAACAAACACCGAGAAAAAGAAAAGAAAAAAGAAGAGAGAAATAGATACAGAGAGAAAGAACATGAAAGAGAGAAAGAAAATTATAGAAATATTAAAAACGAGAGAGAAAGAGAGACCGTTTCATATCGCAGTCCAGGAATCATCCCAAACAAACACCGAGAAAAAAGAGAGAAACAGATACAGAGAGAAAGAACATGAAAAAGAGAAAGAAAAAAACGGAGAGAAAGAGAAAACCAAAGAGAGAGAGAGAGAGACCATTTCATATCGCAGTCCAGGAAACATCCCAAACAGACAAACACCGAGAAAAAAAAGAGAAACAGATACAGAGAGAAAGAGAAAAAAAAAAAAAACGGAGAGAAAGAGAAAACCAAAGAGAGAGAGAGACCGTTTCATATCGCAGTCCAGGAATCATCCCAAACACACTAACATTGAGAAAAAAAAGAGAGAAATAGATACAGAGACAAAGAACATGAGAAAGAGAAAGAAAAAAACGGAGAGAAAGAGAAAACCAAAGAGAGAGAGAGAGAGAGACCGTTTCATATCGCAGTCCAGGAATCATCCCAAACAGACAAACACCGAGAAAAAAAAAGAGAAACAGATACAGAGAGAAAGAGAAAAAGAAAAAAATGGAGAGAAAGAGAAAACCAAAGAGAGAGAGAGAGAGAGACCGTTTCATATCGCAGTCCAGGAATCATCCCGGGGGCATCAACTCTAACTGGGTTTAATAATAGCGCCGAGGCCGGACGGGATGGGCGGGATGGGCGGGATGGGCGGAGTCGAGCGCGCGGACGAGTCTGACTCCCATTAACTTATTTTGTTCATCCAATTTGCCGTTGCCGCTCTTCCATTTCCATCACCATTTGTATCACTCTGTGCCGGTCCATTTGCAAGGTCATTTTTGGGCATCGCTTCGGGGCATTAGGCTGCGGAAATTGGCGAGGCCGCAGAGACGCTTTGGGTTGGGTGGCTAATGACGGAGATTTTTTTTTTTTCTTTTTTTTTACTTTTGTCTCTCGGTCTTGTTCTCGTTTTCGCTCTCGCTCTCTCGCTCTCTCTATCTCTCTCTCTCTTTCTTTTCCCTCTCCCATTCCCCTCCCTCTCCCTCTCCCTCTCTCCTTTCTCTCTCCCTCTCCCCTCTCTCCCTTTCCCTCTCTCTCTCACTTTCCTTTTCCTTTTCCCTCTTCCCTCTCCCTCCTTCTCTCTCCCTCTCCCATCCCCCTCTCCTCTCCCTCCTCCTCCCTCTCTCCCCCTCCCCCCACTCCCCCCTCCCACTCTCCCTCTCCCTCCCCCACTCTCCCTCTTTAATTTTTTTCACTTGTGGGGAGTTCCCTCTTGTCCAACCGTTGTCCCAGCACTAATGGCGTTCTTATTGTCCCAGTACTGTTCGCGTTTCCAATATTGCCCTGCCGTTGGTGCTCTAATTTTGCTTGTTTGTTTATCTGTCGCGGGCAAGCAAACAAGCAAGGTCGCCGACGGAGCAGAGCAATCAAACAAAAATGTCCGATTTGATAATAATAATAATAAGGTCAATAATAATAATGATAATAATTTGATAAGAATAAGGTCGCCGAAACAGCA
>NW_027213343.1:250000-255000 GCF_042767895.1 Penaeus vannamei | reverse complement strand
CTCCAGTTTCTCCTCTCTCTCTCTCCCTCTCCCTCTCCCTCTCCCTCTCTCTCTCTGCCTTTCTCCAGTTTCTCCTCTCTCTCTCTCCCTCTCCCCCTCCTCCAACTCTCTTTCTTTATACCTACCTACTTATCTATCTATCCATCTATCTATTCATCAGTCCTATTCTCCCTCCTCACCAATTTACTCTTTGTCTCACATTCTACCAAAGTCTACCAGCAGTATGAATATTCTAAGCATTCTTTTCCACTCACAATTTGCAGCCTCATAAGTAGATTTCTGTCGACGAAATTGATGGACATCATTAGGTAAGGGTAATGTCTATAGCATGAAAATGAGAGAGAGAGAGAGAGAGAGAGAGAGAGAGAGAGAGAGAGAGAGAGAGAGAGAGAGAGAGAGAGAGAGAGATTGGGTGAGTGTTTGAGTGAACGATTAAGAAGACAGGAAGTTAGTTAGACAGATGAATAGATAGATAGATAGATAGGTAGTAGAGATAGACAGAGCCAGTCACTCAGAGAGAGAGAGAGAGAGAGAGAGAGAGAGAGAGAGAGAGAGAGAGAGAGAGAGAGAGAGAGAGAGAGAGAGAGAGAGAGAGAGAGAGAGAGAGAGAGATGGGGAGAGAAGAGAGAGGAGATAGATAGATAGAGAGAGAGAGAGAGAGAGAGAGAGAGAGAGAGGGAGAGAGAGAGAGAGAGAGAGAGAGAAAGGGAGAGAGAGAGAGAGAGAATAAAAGAGTAGAGGGTAAAATAGGTGACATATGAAATAGATAGATAGAAAGAGAGAGAGAGAGAGAAAGAAAGAGACAGACAGACAAACAGACAGACAGACAGAGAAAAAAATGATAGAGTAATGAAGCAGAGAATGTACAAGAAAAGAAGAGAAAAATAAAAGAAAAAGGAAGAAAAAATTACCCCCAATAAGAATTAACGCCTTCTTCCAGGATGTTAAACAAGATGAACTAAGATAATATTTTCTTCATAACTTGATTAACTCTTTCTAATTATTCGTTGGCTGAAGGCGATAGAATGAAGGAGAAGAGAATAAGGAGGAGAAGAAGAGAATAATTAAAAGGAGAAGAGAATAAGAAGGAGGAGAAGAAGAGAATAAGAAGAAGGAGAAGAGAATAATAAGAAGGAAAAGAGAATAAGAAGGAGGAGAGGAGAAGAGAATAAGAAGAAGGAGAAGAGAATAAGGAGGAGGAGAAGAAGAGAATAAGAAGAAGGAGAGAAGAATAAGAAGGAGGAGAAGAAGAGAATAAGAAGAAGGAGAAGAGAATAAGAAGGAGGAGAAGAAGAGAATAATGAAGGAGGAGGAAGAGAATAAGAAGGAGGAGAAAGAGAATTAAGAAAGAGGAGAATAAGAGAATAAGAAGAAGGAGAAGGAGGAAGGGCAAGAGGAGGAGGGGGAAGAGTAGAGGGAAGAGGATGGTGATGATGAGTAGAAGAAGGAGAAGGAGGAAGGAGCAAGAGGAGGAGGGGGAAAGAGTAGAGGGAGAGAGAGTGGTGATGATGAGAAGAAGGAGAAGGAGGAGGAGGAGGAAAGGGGGAAGGGGGGTGTGGAGGAGGAGGAGGAGGGAGGGAGGAAGAGGAGGAGGAGGAGGAGTGGAGGGGAGTAGGAGAAGGAGGAGGAGAAGGAGGAGCAGGAATAGGGGAGAGGGGAGTAGGAAGATGAGGGGGAGTAGGAGAAGGAGGAGGGAGGAGCAGAAGGAGGAGGAAGATGAGGGAGAGTTGGAGAAGGAGGGAGGAGGAGGAGGGGAGGAGGAGGAAGAGGAGGAGGAGCGAGGGGAGGAGGGAGGGAGGAGGGAAGGGGAGGGAGGAGGAGGGAGGAAAGGGGAAGAGGAAGAGAGAGGGAGGGAGGAGAAAATTATGAGGAGAGGGGGAGGAGGAGGAGGAGGAAGAAGAAGAAGAAAAGGGAGAAAAAGAAGAAGAGAAGGAGGGGCGAAAGGAGGAGGAGGAGAGGTGGAGGAGGAAGAAGAGGAGTAAGGAGAAGTAGGAAGAGAAAGAGAAAGAAGAAGAAGAGGGGGAGAAGAATAAGAATAAGAATAAGACGGATATGATGATAATTCACGATGATACCTAAGAATTTCTGAAAAAGGGAAACAAGAATAAGATAAAATGATTTATTCGTTGTAATACAGGGTACGAAGATATATTTCAAGAATAATTACCATAATGATAAGCTTAACAATAGATCTTTTTCATTATCATCGTTGACAGTGTCTATAGGACAGAGAAAGGAGATAAACAATATAAAGAACTAAAAAAAAAATTATAAGACCAACGAATCATAGATAATAGATACAAAAAGGGGGAAAATATGATACAAAAAACAGCGTACATAAAGAAGGTAAAGAGTGACATACGCACATACGCACACGAAAACGTACATGTATACTTTAGAGGTGGAAATGATTGTGAATGAAAGTCATCATCATATGTCATACACATTAAAAAAATACAAACACTTCCACACATACATCCTGCTTACTCAATAGACACACACACACGCAACACACACACACACACACACACACGCACACACACACACACACACACACACACACACACACACACACACACACACACACACACACACACACACACACACACACACACACACACACACACACACACACACACACACACATATATATATATATATATATATATATATATATATATATATATATTATATATATATATAAATATATATATATATATATATATACATATATATATATATATATGTATATATATATATATATATATATATATATATATATATATATATATATATATATATGTATGTATATATATATATATATATATATATATATATATATATATATATATATATATATATATATATATATATATATATATATATATATATAACACCCACGCTACAACGACACACACATACAAGACGGACCCAAATACACCCCCCCACACCCACGAAAACGCCCACACCCGCCCACAAACACCAAACCAGGTCAAGGGGGGTGTGTGGACAACCATTCGTCCCAAGGAGGTGGTGGTGGGGGGGGGGGGGGGGGGAGGGGTAATTAACAGCTGCATTCATTACATCCCCGTTGCATTAATTACACCTCGTGGGTTCTTCTCGAGGTGATCGGTTTTTCACACGTAATTTTCCTCGCTGCGTCACGATTGTTGGGGGCGTAGGGGTGTGGGTGGGGTGGGTGGGGGGGGGGGAGTGGGGGTGAAGGATGGGGTGGTGAAGGAAGGGATGGGGAGAGGGGGTTAGAAGGGGGTAGGTGCCAGGGGTGAAGGATGGGGTGGTGAAGGAAGGGGATGGGGAGAAGGGTGGAGGAGTGGCGGGGGTGGTGGGGGTAGGTGGTGGGTATGGGTGGGGGGGGGGAAGGGGATATGATGATGGGTGAGAGGTGAGATGAGGGGGAGGGAGGGAAGGGGGGGGTGAAGAATGGGAAGGGGGTTAAGAGGGTTTTGATTAGGGGGGCAGAGGGGGTTGGGAGGGAGGGTATAATGGGGGTTGATGTGCAGGGGGGGGGGGTGGATTGACCGGAGGTATGGGTAGAGGATGAGGGTAAAATGGGGGTGGGGGTGGGGGTGGGGTGGGCGTGAAGGGATGATACTTTAAGGTTGATCCGAGGGAAAGTATATATATATTTTTTCTCTCTCTCTCTCCCTCCTTCTCTCTCTTTCTCTCCTTCTTTCTCTCTCTCTCTTTCTCCCTCCCTCTCTCCGCTTTCTCCCCCCCCCCCCCCTCTCTCTCTCTCTCTCTCTCTCTCTCTCTCTCTCTCTCTCTCTCTCTCTCTCTCTCTCTCTCTCTCTCTCTCTCTCTCTCTCTCTCTATCTCTCTCCCTCTCTCCCTCCCTCCCTCGCTCTCCCTCCCTCTCCCTCTCTCTCTTTCTCTCTCTCATCCTCTTCTCATTTCTTCTCTCAATCGACTCACGATTTCACGTCCACCTCCCTTCACCGTTTCATCTTTTTGACACCGTTTTTATCAACACTTTTCGGTGTCTACAGCATTTTGTTAGTGTGTCGAAAAGATTTTTTGGGACAGCTTTTATTTTTTTTTATCTACTTTTTTATTTATTTTTTGTATTATCATCTATGATTGTTTTCCTAATACTGTTTTGATTGGTTTTGATATTGTCTATGATTGTTTTCCTATTACTGTTTGGATTGGTTTTGATATTGTCTATGATTGTTTTCCTAATACTGTTTTGATTGGTTTTGTCATTATCTATTTTTTCTGTTATCTGAAAGATGAAAGAAATTTAGTCAATACTGGTGAATTTAAGTTGTTATGTATTCAGCAATTTCAGTGGGGTAAAGTTGTAATTTTTCATAGTATAACTTACACAACTTATATGATATTTCTGGCGGATTAATAACTTTGGAAATAAATGGATTATTACGTAATAGATGTTATTATGTAGATAGGACTCGGTAGATATTATTATATTAGTGTTTCACCCTTTTTCAGTAAAAACGAAAATAAGATAAAAGAAAAAAAATACAGGCATAATATAAACTGTTATGTTGGAGAAGACACGATGCCATAGAAAGAAAGGCAGATAGGTAGATAAGTAGATTGATAGATATGAATAGAAAAAAAGAGAAAAGAGAGAAAGTGAAAGAGAGAGACAGATTGGCAGATAGACAGATAGATAGATAGAGAGAGAGAGAGAACAAGAGAGAGAGATAGAGAAAGAGAGAGAATGATAGATAGACAGACAGATAGATAGATAAATAGAGAGAGAATGATAGAGAGAGAAAGAGAAAGAGAGAGAATGGTAGATAGACAGACAGACAGATGGATATATTGAGATAGATAGATGCATACATACATACATACATAAATAGAAAGACAGAGTGAGATAGACAGATAGATAGATAGACAGAGAGAGTGAGTGAAAGAGAGAGAGAGAGAGAGAGAGAGAGAGAGAGAGAGAGAGAGAGAGAGAGAGAGAGAGAGAGAGAGAGAGAGAGAGAGAGACGTAGTTCACTCCGAGA
>NW_027213343.1:240000-242500 GCF_042767895.1 Penaeus vannamei | reverse complement strand
GAAGAAGGAGTGAAGGAGAGAGAAGAAGGGGAAGGAAGTAAAGGTGAAGAAAATGGGGACGAGGAGAGAGAGGAGGAAAAGGAGAGAAGGAGAAGAAGAAAAAGGAGACACAAGATAAGAAAGAGGTGAAAGAAGCAGAGAAAGGAACAGAGAGATAGAAAGAAAAGGAAAATAGAAAGTAAAAGCGAAGAAAAAAAAGAGAAAAAGAGACATAGAAGAAGAAGGAAAAAGAGACACACAATAAATAAAAAGAGAAAGAGTAAGAGACGAAGAAAAAGAAAAAGAAGAAAGGAAGAAGAAAAGAAGAAGTGGAAAAATAAGAGGAAGAACAAAAAAAAGAAGAAGAAGAAAAAGAAATAGAAAAAGAAGATAGTGAAGAAGGAGAATAATAATAAGAAGAAGAAAAGAAGAACAAGAACAGGACCAAGAACAAGAAGAAGGACGATGCAAACCGCAACCGTCTTGGCGAAGAAGCCAGAGAAGGGGTGGGGGGTGGGGGAGAGGGGGGGGGGGGAAGGAGAGGGGGGGGTGGGGTGGAGATCGACCTGATCCCAAAGCCTCATCAGGACTTTAAATACAGTGCTTTCGCTGAGATGGACGAGTTCGGCATGACTACCTTTCGAGAGGAGGGGGGGGAGGGGTGGGGGGAGAAGGGGGAAGGGGTGGTGGAAGAGGAAGGAGGAGGGGGGAGAAGGGGGAAGGGGTGGGGGGATGGGGGTGGTGGAAGAGGAAGGAGGAGGGGAGGGGGGAAGGGGTGGGGGGATGGGGGTGGTGGAAGAGGAAGGAGGTGGGGGGAGAGGGGGAAGGGGTGGGGGGATGGGGGGTGGTGGAAGAGGAAGGAGGAGGGGGAGGAGGTGGATGGGGAGGAGGAAGAGGCGATAGGGGTAGTGGTGATGGGGGAGGAGGTGTGGTGGGGAAGGGGAAAGGGGTGAGGGCATGGGGGTGGTGGTAGAGGAGGAGGAGGGGGGAGGTGGCAGATGGGGAGGTGGTGGTGGGGGAGGAGGAGGAGGAGGAGCAGGAGGAGGGGGAGGTGATGGTGGGGAAGGGGGGAAGACGGGGAGGAGGATTAAGGGAGGGAGGGAGGAATTAAGAAGGGAAGGAGAGAGAAGATGATATTGTTAGGGAGATAGCGAAGGGGTGAAGACCAAGAAATAGACTTGAGGAAGGAAGAGAGGAAAGTGGGGGAAGGAAGAGAGGCGGAGGAGATGGAGTTGGGGTAGGAGAGAAAGATCAAGAAAGAAGGAGATAGCAAAGGATCAATAAATAGGAAGAAAGCAAAGGATTAATAAAGAAGGAAATGATTAGGAGGTGGCGATGGTAATTAAGGAGGAGGAGGATGGGAGATTTTGAGGATGGAACTTTCGGTGGAAAGGAGAAGGAAGAAGGCGAAAAAGAGGGAGAAAGAGAGAAGATGATGATCGTGGAGAGACAGAAGACAGTGGGGAATGATGGAGTATAAAGAGGGTAAAGAAACAGAAGTGGAAAAGGATGTAATGATGGTCGTGCAAGTGGAGAAGGAGGTGATGATGGTCGTGGAAGTGGAAGAATAGAATAAGAAGAAAGGGTGAAAGTGGAAGAGAGACAGGGTATGATAAAAGGGAGTGAGTGAGATGGTGGAGATAACAAAGAGGGTGCGTAGGAGGTGGAGAAAGAGGAGGTGGAGAAGAGAAAGGAAAAGGAGAGAAGAGACAGTGATGATGGTGGGGAAAGAAGAGGGGAAGGAGGATGTGAAGGAAGAGGAGGTGGTGTAGGTGATAATGGAGGAGGAGGAGGAAGGGAAGAGTTGGGAGATAGGAGAGAAGAAAGGGGAAAAAGGAGAGACAGGAGGTAAGAGAGGAAGAGGCGATAATGAAAGAATAAGAGATAAGCAAAAGAAGACACAAAGGAAGAACGAGAAGGAACAGAACCATGATAAAAAAGGAAGATAAAAGGAAGAACAGAGAACAGAATAAGAAGAAGGACGAGAAGGCAACATCGTCAGCTTCGTGTCCAGTGATGCATGGTAAATTCGCCCTTATTAATCTGGATTTGTCTCGGGGGCAAGATGAAGCAAATTGGCGTCTTTCCATTTTCTATTTTTAGGGCAGACTTAGGTATTTGCTTTCTGCCGCTGCTCGTTCCTGTCTGTTGGTATTCTGATCGCTTTTATTATGTATCGGAGATATTTGAGAAGTTCTCTCTATCTATCTCTCTCTATATATATATTCTCTCTCTCTCTCTCTCTCTCTCTCTCTCTCTCTCTCATTCTCTCTCTATTTTTCTCTCTGTCTCTGTCTTTCTCTCTCTCTCTCTCTCTCTCTCTCTCTCTCTCTCTCTCTCTCTCTCTCTCTCATTCTCTCTCTATTTTTCTCTCTGTCTCTGTCTTTCTCTGCCTCTCTCTCTCTCTCTCTCTCTCTCTCTCTCTCTCTCTCTCTCTCTCTCTTTCTCTCTCTCTCTCTCTCTCTCTCTCTCTCTCTCTCTTTCTCTCTCTATCTATCTTTCTTCTTTTTGTCTGTCTTTT
>NW_027213343.1:215000-220000 GCF_042767895.1 Penaeus vannamei | reverse complement strand
CGTCCTTCTCCCTCACTCCCCCCTCCCGTTTCACTCCTTCTACCCTCATCCCTCCCTTTCCTCCTTCTCCCCTCCCTCTTCTCACTTCCTCTCTTCTCTCTCCCTCACTCCCTCACCCCTTATCCTCCTTCTCCCTCACTCCCTCCCCCTTTCACTCCCTCTCCCTCACTCCTTCTCACTTCCTCTCTCCTTCTCCCTCACTCCCTCCCCTTTCCTCCCTTCTCCCTCACTCCCTCCCCCTTTCCTCCTTCTCCCTCACTCCCTCCCTCCCCTTTCCTCCTTCTCCCCTACTCCCTTTCCTCCTTCTCCCTCGCTCCCTCCCCTTTCGTCCCCTTCTCCCCTCACTCCCTCCCCTTTCCTCCTTCTCCCTCACTCCCCTCCCTCCCACTTTCCTCCTTCTCCCTCCCCTTTCCTCCTTCTCCCTCCAAACTCCCTCCCCCCTTTCGTCCTTCTCCTCAACTCCCTCCCGTTTCCTCCCCTTCTACCTCACTCCCTTCCCCTTTCCTCCTTCTCCCCTCCCTCTTCTCACTTCCTCTCTCTCTCTCCCTCACTCCCTCCCCCTTTCCTCCTTCTCCCTCACTCCCTCCCCCTTTCCTCCTTCTCCCTCCCCACTCTTCTCACTTCCTCTCCCCTTCTCCCTCGCTCCCTCCCCTTTCCTCCTTCTCCCCTCACTCCCTCCCTTTCCTCTCCTTCTCCCTCACTCCCTCCCTCCCCTTTTCCTCCTTCTCCCTCCCCCTTTCCTCCCTTCTCCTCTCTCACTCCTCTCCCTCCCCCTTTCCTCCCTTCTCCCTCACTCCCTCCCCTTTCCTCCTTCTCCCTCACTCCATCCCTCCCCTTTCCTCCCTTCTCCCTCACTCCCTCCCCCTTTCCTCCGCCTTCTCCCCTCACTCCCTCCCTCCCACCCTTTCCTCCTCCCTTACTCCTCTCTCTCCCCTCCATCCCTCACTCCCTCCCCTTTCCTCCCTTCTCCGCTCACTCCCTCCCTTTCCTCCCTTCCTCCCCTCACTCCCTCTGCTCAACCCCCCTCCTCTCTGCCCTCAACCTCCCCCCTCCTTCCTGCACTCACTCCCTCACCCTTTCCTCCTCCTCCCTCTTACTCCCTCTCAACCCCCCTCCTCCACCCTCCCCCTCCATCCCTCACTCCCTCCCCCTTTTCCTCCTTCTCCCTCACTCCCTTCCTCAACCCCCTCCCCCCACCAATCCCCCCCCCCTCCATCCCACCTCCATCTCGACGCCATGATCCGCGCGAGTCCAACTCCTTTTAGCATAGCAAACGAAATCTGGACCAAACTCTGCCTCTTAGGCCTTGTTTACTGATGTTTTTTTGCCGACGTCGCCCGTGTTTACATTCTGGAGTTGGACGCGCGTCGTGATACGAGGGGGGAGGGGTGGGTGGGGTGAGGAGGTGGGGGAAGGGCGGATGAGGAGGTTGGTGGGTGGGGGTGGGGGAAGAGAGGATTGTGAGGAGGAGGAGGGAGATGAGGAGGGAAAGAAAGGTGAGAGGGTGGGAGGGAAGAGGAGATGGTGGGGGTTGAGCGGGGAGAGGAAGGGGGTGAGGGAAGGTGAGGGAAGGGTGTAGGTGAGGAGGTGAAGGTAGATGGCAAGGGTGCCAGGGGGAAGGGAGATAGAGGGGAGGGAGGAGGAAGGAGGGTGAGGGGAAGGAGGAGTGAGGGAAGGTGGGTGGAGTTGGGGGGCTTAGCAGGGAAGGGAGGAGTTGAGGGAAGGGTGAAGGGGATGAGGAGGCAGGTGAGGAGAATGTGTGAGGGGGCCTTAAGAGGGAAGGGGAGATAGGGAGAGGGAGGAAGGAAGGAGAGGAGTGAGAGGGAAGGGGATGAAGGAGGGAAGGAGATGGTGAGGGTTGAGGAGGAGGGAAGGTGGGGGTGAAAGTAGGGGGAGGGACGAAGTTGGGGGTTTTGAGGGGTGGAAGGAGGGAGGAGGTGGGGGCTAAGGGGGAGAGGGAGGAGGAAGGAGGTTGAGGAGGAAGGGATGAAGTGGGGATAAAGGAGGAAAGGAAGAGTGGTGGGAGTTGAGAGAACAGAGGAGGTAGGGTGGGGAGTGGGGAAAAGGAGATGGTGGGGTTGAGGGGTAGGGAGGTAGGTAAGGGAGTTGAGAGAGGGAGGAGGTGGGGGTGAAGTAGGGGGAGGGACGAAGTTAAGGGGGTTGAGGGGAAGGAGGAGGTGGGGACAGAAGGGTTTGGGTGGGAGTAGGGGAAGGTAGGGGGAGGAGATGAAGTAAAGGAAGAAGGAAGGTGGGGATGAGAGGGAGTGAGGGGAAGAGAAGGGGAGGCAGAGGAAATACCGTACATGGGGGGGGGGGGTAGTAGGACAGGGAATAGCGACGCAGGAGGAATTCTAGAGGAGAAGAGGAGAGGGAGGAAGGTGGAAGGGGAGGAGGGAGATAGAAGATAGTGTAATAGGAGGAAGGGGAGGAGGAGGAAGGGAGGGAGGGAGAAAAGGAGCTAGAGAAATATAGTGAATAGGGACAACGAATGAGGGAGGAAGGAAGGTAGAAATGAACTTAGGAGAGAAAAGAAGACAGGAAACAGGAATAGGAGAAGGAGGGTGTAGAGAAAAGAGAATTAAAGATGTGGAAGGAGAAGGGAAAAGGGAAGGAAATAACGAAGGAAGGAAGAGGAAAAGAGGAAAAGAAGATAGGATATAGGAATAGGAGAAGAAGGGTGTAGAGAAAAGAGGTTTAACGATGTGCGAGGAGAAGGGAAGGGAGAAACAACGAAAAAGGGAAGAGGAAAAAGAGGAAAAGAAGATAGGACACATAAATAGAGGAAGAAGGGTGTAGAGAAAAGAGGATTAAGGGTGTGGGAAGGAAAGGGAAGGGAGGAATAACGTAGAAAGGAAAGGGAAAAGGGTAAGGACAAAGAGATCATGAGGAAGGCAAGGGGTAGGGAATTAAGGCTCGGGGCATGGGGAAATAAGGCTTGGATATTAAGTAAAAAAGGGATAGATGGGATAAATAGAAAGAGATAGGAGGGAAGGAAACATAATTTTTTTTCCGTGTTGTGTTTTTTTGTATTGTATTTTTTTCCATTTTCTGCTTTTGTTTCTTTTTTTTTCTTCTTTTTTACCTATATTTTCTGGGTTCTGGGTTCCTGTTCTCATATTTTATTTTTTATTATTATTTATCTATTTATTATTATTTTTTGTTTGTTTTACTTTTGTACATTTTTTTCTTCGAATTCATAATTATGTGTTTTTTCAATCTCTTTTTTCCACTTTTCTTCTGTTTCTCCAATTCTTTGCCTGCTCATTTGTTTTATTATCATTCTATTTTCTTATTCTTCCCCTTCACTTTATCATTTTCCATCTCTCTCCCTCTCTCCTTCTCCTCTTCCTCCTCTATCTATTCATCCTCCTCCTGTTGCTTCCTTTATTATCTCTTCTAATTCTTCCCCTTTCTATTTCTCCTTTTCTCCATCCTCTTTCAATTTCTCTTCCTCTTCTCCCGACTCACTCTTTACTTTTTTATCTATTTTTTGTCATACTCATTTTCTTGTCATTTTGTTTTCTTTGATTTGCTTCCTTATTTGATTATTTGTTTATTAGTTTTGTCATATGTTTTATTTGTCTAATCTTGTATATTTTTGCATTCTTAAATTGTCTATTAGTATGTAATGAGTGTCTTCCTTTAACCTTCAGTTGTTTATTCATATTATTTTTTTATTGTGTATATATTTTGTGACTTTTACTCTATCTGTTTTTTTTTTTTAGATAGATAGATAGATAGATAGATAGATAGATAGATAGATAGATAGATAGATAGATAGATAGATAGATAGATAGATAGATAGATAGATAGATAGATAGATAGACAGACAGAAGATAGATAGTTAGAAGATAGATAGATAGATAGATAGAAGATAGATATAGATATAGATAGATAGATAGATAGAGAGACAGAGATACACATATATTGTATATGTTCTGTATTTTGATCATTCTCTCTCTAATAGTTTCTTCATCTGACAGTGGGTTTGATTTTTATAACTTTATTTCTGATTTTTATTTTTAAAGGTTCGTTTTTAAATATTGTCAGCCATTAAGTTATATGTGTGTGTACGTGTGTGAGTGAGAATGCCTGTGCATGTGTAAGTGAGTTTTTCTATGTGGGTATGTGGGTGTGTACGTTAGTATGTGGGTTTGTGTGTCTGATACACACATATACACACGTACACAAACACATACGCACACACACACGTACACAGAAACACACAGATATTCAGAGAGGCAGAGAGAGAGGAAGAGAAAAAGAGATATATAGATAAAGAGATAAATAGATAGAGATAGATAGATAGATAGATAGATAGAGAGAGAGAGAGAGAGAGAGAGAGAGAGAGAGAGAGAGAGAGAGAGAGAGAGAGAGAGAGAGACAGACAGACAGATAGATAGGTAGATATAGATAGACAGATAGATAGATAGATAGATAGAGAAAGAGAGAGAGAGAGAGAGAGAGAGAGAGAGAGAGAGAGAGAAAGAGACAGAGAAAGAGAGACAGACAGACAGATAGATAGATAGACAGATAGATAAATAGAGATAGAAAGATAGACAGAGAGATAGATAGAAAGAGAGAGAGAGACAGAAAGATAGACAGACTGACAGATAGATAGACAGATTGATAAATAGATAGATCGTTAGAGAGAGAGAGAGAGAGAGAGAGAGAGAGAGAGAGAGAGAGAGAGAGAGAGAGAGAGAGTCAGACATAGAGACGGAGACAAACAGACAGGCAGACACGTACACACACAGAATAAACGTGCGACGTAAATTTGTTTATATTTCCTTCGAATCTTTAACCTTTCTAGATCGCTTTTTTAAACGAACTTTTCACTGCTTTTATGTTCTCAACGTCGACCTGAGGTGCATTTGCAATCATTCATATTTTTTATCCGACGCTGGATTAAGGCAATATACCATTTAAGTCAATTTGTGGTACGGAAGTTATTGCAGTTTGCCGAAGTCTGTTGATGCCTCTGTACGTGCATGCAATCT
>NW_027213343.1:205000-210000 GCF_042767895.1 Penaeus vannamei | reverse complement strand
CTTCCGCTCCCCCTCCCTCCCCCTCCCTCCCTCCCTCTCTCTCTCTCTCTCTCTCTCTCTCCCCCCTCTCTTTCCCTCCCCTCTCTCTCTCTCCCTCCCTCTCTCCCTCCCTCCCTCCACCCCCTCTCTCCCTCTCTCTCCCCCTACCTCTCTCTCTCCCTCCCACCTCTCTCTCCCTCCCTCCCTCCCTCCCTCTCTCCTCTCTCTCTCCCCCTACCTCTCTCTCTCCCTCCCTCCCTCTCTCTCCCTCCCTCCCTCCCTCTCTCTCCCTCCCTCCCTCACCCTCTCTCTCTCTCTCTCCCCCTCCTCTCTCTCCCTCCCTCCCTCCCTCTCTCCTCTCCCTCTCTCCCTCCTCCCTCCTCCCCTCTCTCCCTCTCCCTCCCTCCCTCCCTCCCTCTCTCCCTCCCTCCCTCCCTCCCTCTCTCTCCCTCCCTCCCTCTCTCTCCCTCTCTCTCCCTCTCCCTCCCTCCCTCCATCCCCCTCCCTCCCTCCCTCCTCCCTCTCTCCCTCCCTCCTCCCTCCCTCTCACTCCCTCCCTCCCCCTACTTCTCTCTCTCCCCCCCCCTCCCTCTCCCTCCCTCCATCCCCCTCCCTCTCTCTCTCCCCCTCACTCTCCCTCCATCCCCCTCCCTCTCTCTCCCTCTCCCTCCCTCCCTCTCCCTCCCTCCCTCCCTCTCTCTCCCTCCTCCCTCTCTCTCTCCCTCCCTCCCTCTCTCCCCCTCTCCCTCTCTCTCTCTCTCCCCCTCCCTCCCTCTCCCTCCCCTTTCCCCTCCCTCTCTCTCCCCTCTCTCCCTCCCTCTCCCTCTCCCTCTCTCTCTCCCTCCCTCCCTCCCTCCCTCCCCCAAGCACACGATTGATCTCCAGGTACAGCAAATTGAAGGCAATTGCAAGTACTCTAGAATAATCATCATCCACGGCTCCACAACCGCTGGATCCGATCGTTAGTCCGTCCACGAGAATGACAAATGACTTACGGTGGAGAAATCGTGCCTTGTCTCGAGTGGCAGGTCAACCTTGAGGGAAATTGAAGGTGGAGCTTGGGTCTCGTGCCTTACGTGGGGGTTGGCTCTGGTCCTCATTACGTGGAGGTCACGTGATGCGTGTTGGGGTTGGGGTTATTGGGGTTTTGTGTATGTCTGTGTTGTGGTGTTCTTTTGTGTGTTATGTGTGCGTGTATGTGAAAGACTGCATGTACACTTCTGTATGTATATATTTGTATGCATATATTATACATACATATATATATATATATGTATATATATATATATATATATATATATATATATATATATATATATATATATATATATATATATATGTATATATGTATATATGTATAGATAGGTAGATAGATAGATGAATAAATATATGTATATATATATATGTATATATATATATATATATATATATATATATATATATATTTATATATATATATAAATATATATATATATATATATATATATATAAATATATATATATATATATATATATATATATATATATATATATATATACATACAAATATATATATATATATGTAGGAGAGGAGGGAGTATATATATGTATATATATATATATATATATATATATATATATATATATATACATATATATATATATATATATATATATATATATATATATATATATACATATATATATATATATATATATATATATATATATATATATATATATATATATGATAAGTATTTATATGTACATATATGTTTATATATGTAAATATATAACTGTCTATATATCTATATACTCTCTCTCTCTCATATATATATATATATATATATATATATATATATATATATATATATATATATATATATATATATATATATATATATATATATATATATATATATATATATGTATATATATATATATATATATACATATATATATATATATATATATATACATATATATATATATATATATATATATGTGTGTGTGTGTGTGTGTGTGTGTGTGTGTGTGTGTGTGTGTGTGTGTGTGTGTGTGTGTGTGTATGTATGTATCCATTGTACACACTAACTTCATACAGATGTTTTTTTTTTATATAATCAATCCATTTATGCGTTTTACTTTTTTCTCTCCATTTCCTCGCTAAACTTCGACTTGTTGGGGCGTGAAGAGAACGAACTTATCATTATATATTCAAACAAGGTGGAGTGAGTGTTGCACGGGGACAGGATCCTATGATTCTGAATAAATGCAACATATTTCTTTCTCCTTAAAAACAAACCTTCAGCCTAAGAGAAATGTTTTAGTGATAGATGAGTCTCCGTGTCGTCTCCCAGCGCCATATTTGGTCCTTTTTATCTTATCAGTTCTAATTTAATGATGTTGTGTGATTATGTTGACCTCAGGGGGGGGAGGGGGGCGTTTGAGGTTCGGGTCCTGCTCCACCTCTCCCTTTCCTTTCTCTCTCAAATTCTCGGGCACACACCCTTTACTTCTTATTGTCTTCCGTTTCTTTTTCTTCTCTCCATCTCCCCACTTCCTTCGTTTTTTTCTTTGTCCTTTTTTTTCTCATTCCTTCCCCATATTTGCTATCTCCCTCTCCCCCTCACGTATGTTTTTCTCTCTCTTTTCCTCTTCGTCATCTCCATTTCCCTCTCCTCTCTCTTCCCTTATCTCCCATTTTTCCTCACCTCAACCTCTCCCTCTCCCCCTCTCCCATCTCTTCTCCCTTCTCCCTTTCCTCTTTCTCCCGTCTCTCCTCCCCTCCACCTCTCCCTCTTCCTCTCTCTCCCATCTTTCCTCCCTTCCCCCTCTCCCTATTCCTCTCTCTCCCCATCTCTCCTCCCTTCCCCTCTCCCTATTCCTCTCCCCTCCCCCTCCCCCTATACCTCTCCCCCTCCACCTCTTCCTCTCTTCCCCTTCTCTCCTTCCTCTCCCTCTCGAGCCCCGTCCCCCTCTCCCTATACCTCACCCCTCCACCTCTTCCTCTCTTCCTCTCCCTCCCTCCTCCCTCCCTCTCTCCCCGTCCCCCTCTCCCTATACCTCTCCCCCTCCACCTCTTCCTCTCTTCCCCCTCTCTCCTCCCTCTCACGTCCCTCCCTCCCCCTCCAAATTCTCAATCAGAAAGTGACCAATAGAAATGGAATTCGATGTCCGTGTCGTCTTATAAATATAAATAAATCCATATTTATTGATACGCATATCTTCCCGCCTACATGTTCCCTTTTAATTGGATCAATATTTCAGGCGTGTCCCCCCCCCACCCCCACCCCCACCCCACCCCCACCCCCCAAAGGTCTTAACAAGAGTCTAACAAGATTTTCAAAACACTTTTCCCAAAGAAGAGGAAAAGGTCAGCGAAATCACCCCCAAAGAAGATGAAGAAACAAAAATTGAATAAATGGTGGAAAATTCCGAAGGGAAGATAATGGTTTAACAAAAATATCATAATGTAGCGATTTTTATTTTTATTTTGATGTTAGCGTTTTGGTTTAGGTTCTATTCAAAGAAATTATTTTTTGACCAATGATTTTTAGAACTGCTGTTATGTTTAAGTGTGAGTATTGAACCCTTTAGTATCTTTTATTCGCCCAAATTATAATTTCAGATCGAATATATCAAAGGAAGAGAGAGAGAAAAAAAGAGAGAAAAAGGGAAAGAGAGAGAGAGAAAATCAGAATTTCGTTTTTTTTTTTCTTTTTCTTTTTTATTCTTTCTCACTTTTATCGACCGTCACGCAGCATTTGCGCAGAAGGCTCGAAATCGCCAACTCTCCTTTCTCTCTCTCTAAAAAGAAGAAGAAGAAGACGAAGAAGAAGAAGAAGAAGAAAAAGTCATCCAGAAAGAAAATATTTCAAATAAAAGTTTATGCACTAGACTATAGACAAATTAACAAAAGTCTAATTTTTGTTCTGTTCTGATTCTTGCATGCAGGAGTGTTGCAACCAACATGCAAGAAAGTTTCACTGCAATATCCTATGCTATAAACACGATACATTTCACACTTTCTAGGACAGATGATTATCACCTTAGTGTTATATAATCAAATGATATAATTTTATACCCAAAGGTTTTGCCATTGATAATAGGGACGATTATTCACAATCATTATTATTAATTGACAATCGAGACTTACTTCATTGATGCCGCAATCACTACTCTTATGATTTTCCCCTTTATCTTTCTTTCTTTATCTTCCTTCCCTTTCGTTTTTCATTTTTGTTTCTTGTTCTTGTTCTTAGCATGTTTTTTTTTTGTTTTTTTTTTTTGCCATGATTATAATACGTTTTATTTTTTCTCCTTCTTCTTTCCGTCTATGTCCACACCCTTTTCTTCTCCTTCCTCCTCTTCCTCCTTTTTATCGTATTTTCCTTACCATTTCTCCCTCTACCACATTTTATTTCGTCTCATTCTTCCCTTCCTTCTGTCATCTTTCTATCCCTCTTTCTTTCTATCATCTTTGTCTTCCCTTTTCTTCAATTACTTCTTTCTCTCCCTCGTTCCTTCTATCATCATCTTTTCTCTTCCTTCTTCCTTCCAGTGCGTCTCCTTCCTCTAATTGTCTCTTCCTTCTCCTCTCCTCCTCCCTACTTTCCCTTCCCCCCCCTCCCCTTCCCCCTCCCCTTCCAAACTCCTCCTTACACTCCTCCATTCCCCTCCTACCCCCTACCCCTCCCTACCTCCTACCCACCCTCCCCCTCCTCCCCTACCCACCCTCCCCTCCCCCTCCCCACCCCCTCCCCCTCCCTCCTTCCCCCCTTATCTCCCTTATCGAGATAGAGCTTCTGTGCCCCTTAAGATGTGTACTTTGGCCGCGTCCTTATCTCCGCCTTATCTCCGAAGTCGTCTTGGAAGATGCCTCGACCGCAATGGCTCCTCGACCCCTGAGGCTCTCCAGACTCATCTCTCTCTCTGTGTGCCTTGCTGATCTATATGGTCCCTTTTCCCCCCTTCCTTCTCCTCCTTCTTCTCCTCTTCCTGTTTTCTTTCTTTCTTTTCCGTGTTCTGTCTTTCTTTGT
>NW_027213343.1:175000-182500 GCF_042767895.1 Penaeus vannamei | reverse complement strand
GATGGGTGAATTGTTTGCAGATAGATAGATAGATAGATAGACAGGAGGGTGGTGTTGCAGATAGATAGATAGACAGAGGGGTGAATTGTTGCGAATGAATAGATAGATAGACAGACAGAGAGGGGTGAATTGTTGCAGATAGATAGATAGATAGACAGAGAGGGTGGTGTTGCAGATAGATAGACACAGAGGGGGTGAATTGTTGCAGATAGATAGATAGATAGACAGACAGAGAGGGTGAATTGTTGCAGATAGATAGATAGATAAGACAGAGAGGGTGGTGTTGCAGATAGATAGACAGAGAGGGGGTGGAGTATTGCAGGAGATAGATAGTTGGATAGATAGACAGAGAGAGGGGGTGAATTGTTGCAGATAGATAGAATGAATAGACAGAGAATTGAATTATTTGCAGATAGATAGATAGATAGAAAGAGAGGATCTGAATTGTTGCAGATAGATAGATAGATACATAGACAGAGAGGGGGTCAATTGTTGCAGATAGATAGACAGAGAGGGGGTGAATTGTTGCACATAGATAGACAGAGAGGGTGAATTGTTTGCAAGACGCTGGTATAGTTTTGAGGATATTCTCACTGTGTTTGAGAGAGAGGAGGAGACAGATAGATAGTTAGATAGATAGATAGACAGAGAGGGGGTGAATTGTTGCAGATAGATAGATAGATAGATAGATAGACAGAGAGGGGGTGAATTGTTGCAGATAGATAGATAGATAGATAGACAGAGAGGGGGTGAATTGTTGCAGATAGATAGATAGATAGACAGAGAGGGGGTGAATTGTTGCAGATAGATAGATAGATAGATAGACAGAGAGGGGGTGAATTGTTGCAGATAGATAGATAGATAGATAGATAGATAGACAGAGAGGGGTTAATTGTTGCAGATAGATAGATTGGATAGACAGATAGGCAGAGAGGGGGTGAATTGTTGCAGATAAATAGATAGACAGAGAGGCGGTGAATTGTTGCAGATAGATAGATAGATAGACAGACAGAGAGGGGGTGAATTGTTGCAGATAGTTGGATAGATAGGCAGAGAGGGAATTGTTGCAGATAGTTGGATAGATAGGCAGAGAGGGGGTGAACTGTTGCAGATAGATAGATAGATAGATAGATAGACAGAGAGGGGGTGAATTGTTGCAGATAGATAGATAGATAGATAGCCAGAGAGGGAGCGAATTGTTGCAGATAGATAGGTAGATAAATTAATAAAAAGATAGATAGATAGGTGTTAGATACCTATGGACAGATTGATATATAGATAGACATATAGAGAGAGGGAGAGGGGGAGAGAGAGAGAGACAGAGAGAGAGAGATACAGAGACAGACAGAAAGACAGCCAGAGACAGACACGGAGACAGAAGAAGACAAACAGAGATAGAGACAGAGTAAGAAAGAGAGAGAGAGAGAGAGAGAGAGAGAGAGAGAGAGAGAGAGAGAGAGAGAGAGAGAG
Source organism: Penaeus vannamei (assembly GCF_042767895.1). Classification (NCBI taxonomy): domain Eukaryota; kingdom Metazoa; phylum Arthropoda; class Malacostraca; order Decapoda; family Penaeidae; genus Penaeus; species Penaeus vannamei. The sequence continues at coordinate 181,030 of NW_027213343.1, read as the reverse complement.
AGAGAGAGAGAGAGAGAGAGAGAGGAAGAGAGAGTGACGAGCAAACTCGAGAGAGATCAATACTATGAGAGAGAAAGAGACCGAAGAAAAAAAGACTGGATTATTCCTGGCCATAAATCTTTCTCTCTCTCTCTCTCTCTCTCTCTCTCTCTCTCTCTCTCTCTCTCTCTCTCTCTCTCTCTCTCTCTCTCTCTCTCTCTCTCTCTCTCTCTCTCTCTCTCTCTCAAACACAAAAACAAAAAATCAAATAAACAATAACACGAAAGATATAAGTAATAGTAGTGATATAAGTAACTGTTATATTGTAAGTCGTAGAAGCAATGCTAGTAAAAGAAGTGATAGTAGCCGTAGTAATAGGTCTTAGTTTTAATAGTAGTTAGTAGTAATAGAAGTAATTTCAGTAATATCAGTAGTAGTTGCAGTAGTAGTAGTAGTAGTAGTAGTAGAAAAAAGTCAAGAAAAGGAGATAAAACATGATAACTGAAGAAGAAAAGGATGAAGTTAAAGGGAATAATTATATCAAAAACAGGTAAACAAGAAGAATATGATGATGATGGAGACTAAAAAGTTAATAATAATGATAATAATAATGACTGCTATCACCATTATTATTGTAGTATTAATAAAAAATTTAAGATAATAAGTGAGGAAGAAGAACACAGAGATTAAATGAAAAGAACAGAAAAAGTGAATATAAAGAAGATAATGAGGATGAAGAGTAAAAGTTAAGAAGGAAAAGTTGATGAAGAAAAGAAGAAGAAAAGAACAATAAGATGATAAACAGAGAGAAATTGAAGAACGATCAGAGAGACGAGAGAAAGAGAGAGAGAGAGAGAGAAGAGAGAGAGAGAGAGAGAGAGAGAGAGAGAGAGAGAGAGAGAGATAGATAGATAGATAGATAGATATAGATAGAGAGAGAGAGAGAGAGAGAGAGAAAGAAAGAGAGAGAGAAAGAGAGAGAAAAAAAAAGAAAGAGAGAGAGATAGACAAAAAAGAAAAAGAAAACCAACTTCTCCCAAGACGAAGCAAGTCTCCTCCAAGACGGGGAAGGAGAGTCAGTCATCGTCAGGAAGACACGAAGCCCCGGGGTCTGACGTGCGCTGACGACCGCTGACGTGGGGCGGTGTCTCCCGTGACAGAAGATGGCGCCGCCGCTGACCGCATGCACGAAATTCGGCGAGATTACGGCAAGAAAGGCGCCGCTCACTGACACCACGAACGGGAAGCGTGGCGGGTTTTGTATCTTTTTTTTTCTGTTATCGATTTTTTTTTCTTTTCTTTTTTTTTGTGTGTGTTCTTTTGTCTTCATTTCTTCTTCTTCTTTTTTTTGTCTGTTTTCGATTTTTTTCTTTTCTTTTGTGTGTGTGTTCTGTTTTCATTTCTTCTTTTTTTTTTTGTCTGCTATCGATTTTTTTTTCTTTTTTTGTGTGTGTGTGTGTTCTATTGTCTTCATTTCTTCTTCTTTTTTTATTATGTCTGTTTCAATTTCGGTTGTTTATTTGTGTATATGTTTTATTTTTGTGTATGTATGTTCTTTTGACTTATTTTTTTCTATTTTTGCTCTTTCTGTCTTTCTTAGTTTCAATGTCTGTTATTTATCTATCTATTTATTATCCTTATTTTTTTGTGTGTTCTTTTTTCATTTATTTTTAATTAATTCTGTTTCTTTCTTAGTTTTAAACTTTTTGTTTCATTTATTCTTTATCCTAATCTTTCTCCTCTCTGCCTTATTGTTATTGTGATTATTATTACCATTGCCAGTTATTTATCTTTCTGTGTGTGCTCTTTTGCTCTCACTTTTTCTTTTTTTTCATTCTTTCTGTTTCTCTCTTTCTTTCAAACTTATTGTCTTAATCATTCTCTTTTTCCTAATCTTTCTTCTCTCTGTCTTATTGTTATTATGATTATTATTACGATTGATGTCATTTCTTCTTTTTTTCTCATTCTTTCTGTTTCTCTCTTTCTTTCAAGCTTATTGTCTTAATTATTTTCTTTCTGCTAATCTTTCTTCTCTCTGTCTTATTGTTATTATAAATATTATGACCATTACCAGTAGTAATAGTAATAGTATCATTATTGTCATCATTATCATTATTATTATTATTATCATCATTAGTATCATTATCATCATTATTATCATAATATTATTATTTGTTTTTTATCTATATCATAATACTCTTACTCACGTTTCGGTCTTTCCTCTTAACATTTATTCCATCTTTTTCTACACCTTTTCATACGTCTCTTGGCATTTGCCGGTTTAAACTTCCATTTTCTGGCTCTATCCTTAATTATTTTTCTTTCTTCCTGTGCCCACGTTTCGGATTTCACGTGTATCCTTGACCGTTTCCTTAGTTCTTCATTTCTCAATACATTTTCCTTCCCTTTTCACCACGTTCTCGAAGGCCAAAAGGGAATTTATGAGAGGATTGTAATAATTTTTTTTTCTTTTTCTTTTTCTTTTTCTTTTCTTAAATGCGGTGTAATTTCAACGCTTCTTAAGGTGTAATCCATATTTGGACATGAGATAAGATTTATGTATGTTCTTACAGGGCACACACGCGCGCGCACATATACGCACATATACAAAATGCAAATGCACACACACACACACACACAAACACACACACACACAGACACACACACACACACACACACACACACATACACACACACACACACACACACACACACACAAACACACACACACACACACACACACACACACACACACAGTCACACACACAGAAACACACCCACCCACACATGCACACACACACACACACACACACACACACACACACACACACACAAACACACACACACACACATACACACACACACAAACACACACACACACAGTAACATACACACACACATACAAAAAAAAAACACCTACACAAAAAAGACACACACGCGCACATACACACACACACGGTGTATATATCTTAATCTTTTGGATCATAAGTTCTATCTTCCCTTTATCTTTCATTCCTTTTTTGTACCACAGCTTCGTCAGATACCATTTTTTGTACCTTTTTTACGATACAAGAAAATTAAATGATGAAATAAGGTAATTTTGCAACGGAGCGAAATATTTTACGGTACATTACAAGTTTATTAATTCAGTAACTTGTCATAATGTCCAAATATTCTCTGGTAAGATATCTCAATTGCAAAACAATAGAAATGTACTTTACAAAATGGCGTCCAGAAAAAAAGGAGATATATAAGGTGCCGGATACAAAAAAAAAAAAGAAAGAAATAGAAAATAGAAAGGAAAATAAAACAAAACAATACCTTGAAATAAAGAAAATTAATTAACTAACAGAAAAGAAAGAGTAGAAGGAAGATTGAGCATAGGAAGAAGAAGAAGAAGAAGAAAAGCCAAAAATCAAAGAAAGAAAGCGATGGAGGAGGAGGAGAAGAAAAGAAGAAGGAGGAGGAGAAGTAAAGAAGAAGGAAGAGGAGGAGAAGAAGATAGTAATCTTTAAGAAATGAAAAGATAAAAATCTTATTTTGAAGACGACATAAAAACAATTAAAGAGGAGTTAGTATGTATGTGCGTATGAACGTGTTCGTATGTGCGTGCTTATGTGCATGTTCGTATGTGCGTGTTTATGTTCGTGTTCGTATGTGCGTGTTCGTATATACGTGCGTGTATACTCATATAGTTATGTGTGTGTGTGTTAAAGATCTGCGTGTGTAGCTATATGTACACGAAGCAAGTATGTGCCTGTGTGTATGTATGTAAGTGTCTGTATATATGTGTGTGTACTCGTATATACATACGTACACATGCGTATGAGTGCGTACGTGCGTGCGTGCGTTGCGTGTCGCCTCCCCTCCTCGTTCGCTCGCTCGCCAACAAACTCCTCACGAGAACGAACACGAGAACGAGCACGAGAACGAACACGAGAACGAACACGAGGATGAACACGAGAACGAACACGAGAACGAACACAAGAACGAACACAAGAACGAACACGAGAACGAACGCGAGAACGAACACGAGAACGAACACGAGAACGAACACAAGAACGAACACGAGAACGAACGCGAGAACGAACACGAGGATGAACACGAGAACGAACACGAGAACGAACACAAGAACGAACACGAGAACGAACGCGAGAACGAACACGAGAACGAACACGAGAACGAACACGAGAACGAACGCGAGAACGAACGCGAGAACGAACACGAGAACGAACACGAGAATGAACACGAGAACGAACACGAGAACGAACACGAGAACGAACACGAGAATGAACACGAGAACGAACACGAGAATGAACACGAGAACGAACACGAGAACGAACACGAGAACGAACACGAGAACGAACACGAGAACGCACACGAGAACGAACACGAGAACGAACACGAGAACGTACGCGAGAACGAACACGAGAACGAACACCGTGCTTAGCCGAGGGCCGGAGGTGCGATCCAGAACACGAGAACGCCTCATGCAGAACACGGACAGAACACACTCTCTTGTAGCTCGGAAATTATGGTGTGGTCGGAGCGGGTGTCGGGGGAGGATGGGAGGGGGAGGGGAGGGGGGGAGGGGAGGGGAGGGGAAGGGAGGGGATGAGGGAGGTGGAGTTTGTCGGATGGCGGGGGTGGGGGTGGGGGGTGGAGGTACTGAGGGGGTGGGTTGGGAGGAGGAGGAGGAAGGAGGAGGGAAGGAGGGTGGGAGGGAGGGAGGGGGATGAGGGGGTGGAGTTTGTTCGGATGGCGAGAGGGGAGGTGGAAATTGTGAGGATGGTTTGGGAGGAGGGAGGGTGGGAGGGGAGGGAGGGAGGGTGGAGGGAGGGAGGAGGGATGAGGAGGGTTGGAGTTTGTCGGATGGCGGGGGTGGGGGGGGTAGAGGTATGGGAGGGTGGGTTGGGAGGAGAGGAGGAGGAAGGAGGAGGGAGTGTTGGGTGGGAGGAGGGAGGGGGATGAGGGGGGTTGGAGTTTGTCGGATGGCGGGGGTGGGGGGGGGTAGAAGGTATGGGGGTGGGTTGGGAGGAGGAGAGGAAGGAGGGAAAGGAGTGTTCAAGGTGGGTGAGGGATATGAGGGGAGGGATGAGGAGAAGAGAGGGGTTGGAGTTTGTCGGATGGCGGGGGTGGGGGCAGTATGAGGGTGGGTTGGGAGGAGGAGGAGGAAGGAGGGAGGGTTGGGGTGGGTGAGGGAGGTAAGGAGGGGGTTATGGGGGAGGAAGGAGAAGAGGAAAGGACTAGAGAGAGGGATGAGGGATGAGGTTGGAGGGAGAGAGGGAGGGTTGTTGGGGAGAAAGGAAGAAGAGTGGGAGGAGGTTGGATGAAGAGAAGAAGGGTAGAGAGAAAGGAAGGGAAAAGGAGGAGGAGGGAGGAGGAGGAGGAGGACGAGGAGTTGGAGGGAGAGAGGGGAGGCAGGAGGGAGGAAGGAAGGAGGAGGAGGAGGAGGTTGGAGGGAGAAGAGAGTTGTGGGGGAGGAAGGAAGAGTAAGAGGAGGAGGAGGAGGTTGGAGGGAGCGAGGTGTGGAGTGGTAGGATGGAGGAAGGAAGATGAGGAGGAGAAAAGAGGTTGGAGGGAGAGAGGATTGTGAGGGAGGAAAAGAGGAGGAGGAGGAGGGAGGAGGAGGTTAGAGGGAGCAGAGGGAGGGTAGGAGGGAGGAAATAAGAGGGAATAGGGAGGGAGGAGGAAGAGGAGGATGGAGAGAGGAAAGAAGATAGGATGAAGAGAGCAGAGAGGAGATTGGAAACAGGCGTTGGAGAAGGAGGGAGGGAAGAAGTGGGGAGATGAAGGGTAGGAGGGGTGGCTTGGACAGGGGTTAGAGGGGGTGGGGGGCAGAGGTTGGAGGGGTTGGTAGGGAATGTTCTAGGGTCAGTTTGGGGGGGGAGGGTGAAGGGAGGGAAGGGTTCTAAAATATAGAAGTGGAAGAGTGAGGAAGAAAGAATGATTTTATGTAGAGAAGTGGATGTAAAGGTAAAAATCTGAAAGGCGAAAGAGGAAGAGGTGAAGTAAAGCGAAGAATAGGACAAAGAAGAGGAGACTAAATGA
>NW_027213343.1:162500-165000 GCF_042767895.1 Penaeus vannamei | reverse complement strand
AGGAGGTGAGAAACGAAATACAGAGGAATCGAGAGGAGAGATAGGGAAAAAGGAAGAGGCATAAGTGGCATAAGTTATGGGAGAATGTTGTAGGAGAAGAAACGAACGAAGAGAGAGAGGAGAGAAGGAGGAGAAGAATATGGGGTGAGATTTAAAAGATAAATGAATATATAAAAGATGAAGGGGAGGATGCTGAGGAGAAGGGGATGGTGAGAGGGGGAAAAAGAAATAGAAGAGAAGGTAAAGAGGCGAGGAATGAAAGAGGGAATAGAGAATGGGAAGAGAAGAAGAAGAGGGAGAGGGAAGAGAGGAGGCGCAGGAGGTAGGAAGAAGCAGAGATCAGGAAAGGATTCGATGGAAGGAAAGAGAAACAGGAGGAGAAAAGAAGGAGATAGAGATAAAGAAAATAAAAGAAGGAAGAGATAGCGATAGAAAAAGAATGTAAAGAATTGAAGAAGGAAGGAAAGAGAGATAAACAAGAAATTAATATGAAGACGGGAGAGAGAAACAAAACAGGGAGGTAGCAACAATAGTGAAGAATAAAGAAAGAGAGAAAGCAATAAAGAGAGCGTGGAGAGCGAGGAAGAAGAGAGACACAATGAGGAATGAATAACTAGAATGAAATGGAATGATGACGGAAGAATAAGTAAAGAAAGAAAGAAAGAAAAAATGAGGAAGGAAAATGGTGCAGATGAGACAGGGAGGGAGTAAGCATACTGGTAAAAATGCTACTATTGATAAAAATAACAATGATAATGTCACTAATAACAATGATAATAACCAATAATAACAATGAGAATAAAAAGTGATCATGATTACAATATAAATTAATAAAAATGATAATGATAACAGTAATGATAATGATAGTAATGGTAATGATGATACTACTGCTACTACTACTATTGCTACTAGTAATAAGGATAACAATAACAATAATGATGATAATAGTAATGGCAATGATAATGATAGTAAAAATAATAATATCATTGATAATATTAAAAGTATTAATAATAACATAATAATAATAACAGAGATAGTAATGATACTGATAAGGATATTAATGATATTACTACTACTACTACTACTAATAATAATAATGGTAACAATAATGATAATGAAAATAATGATAATAATGATGATTTTAATGTGATTATTAATAACAAAGACAATATCAATGATGATGATAATAATAACAATGATGATAAAGATAATAATGATGATAATCATTATTATTAATCATCATTATCCTATGAGGATTAATAACAATAATGATAATAATAATGATAATAATGACAATGATAGTAATGATCATCAGCATCATAATAGTAATAGCAATAATAATAATAATGATAATAATAATAATAATAATAATAATAATAATGATGATGATAATAATAAAAATAATAATAAAAATAATAATGATAATAATAATGATCACAATAATAATAATAATAATAATAATAATAATAATAATAATAATAATAAGAATGATGATGATAATAATAACAATAATGATAATAATAATGATGATAACATTGAAAATAATAATAAATGATAGTAAATAGGATAATAATCATGATGATGATATTAATACTAATACTAATTCTAACACAAATTTTAGTAATGATGATGAAGATGATCATTCTTATCAGTGTTATTACCATCATGATACGAACAATAACCAGAAAAATGACAAAGATTTAAAAAAAATAAACACACATTAAAAAAACGCAACACAAAGCAATCACAAAATCAAAACATAAAAAAACCAGAAGGAAAACTTTATAAACATGAAAAGAGAGAGAGAGAGAAAAAAAAAACAGAAGGAAAACTTTGTAAACATGAAAAGAGAGAAAAAAAACACAGACGGAAAACTTAAAAAACGCGAAAATCGGAAAGAAGAAGAAGAAAGAAAAAAAAAAAAAGAAAAAAGAAAAAAAAAACAGGACTCTCGCATTTCTTGCTCAGAACCAAAACATGGACTTTCCGCGAGATAATGAGAAGAGGCAGAACCGTAAAGGAATTAAGTGTCTTCTGTTTGTCCGATGATGAAGCCGACCGCCGCTGCATGGCAATGGGCGGGAGGGAGGCGATGCTGTAGGTCGGTTCTGTGGGCGTGTGGAGGTGGAGTATGTGCACTGTATGTGTAGCGGGTGGGACGAGGGTTTGTATGTGTGTGTGTGTGTGTTTGTTTGTGTGTGTGTGTGTGTTTGTGTGTGTATTTGTTTGTGTGTGTGTTTGTTTGCTTGTATGTGTGTGCGTTTCTTTGTGTGTGTGGGTGTTTGTTTGTGTGTGTGTGTGTGTTTGTTTGTGTGTGTTTGTGTGTGTGTGTGTGTGTGTGTGTGTTTGTTTGTGTGTGTGTGTGAGTTTGTTTGTGTGTCTGTATGTATCTGTGTGTGTGTGTCTGTATTTATCTGTGTGTATGTGCGTGTGTATTGGTTTCGTATCATTAGTTTCATCATTTATCGAAGCCAAACCCCTACCTCTTCCAAGGCCAGCT
>NW_027213343.1:152500-155000 GCF_042767895.1 Penaeus vannamei | reverse complement strand
TATATATATATATATATATATATATATATATATATATATATATATATATATATATATATAGACACTTACACACACGCAGACACACAAACAAACGCACAACAGACACACAGACAGACGCAAAGACACACACGAAGGGAATAAACAATGTGGAGTCCAGAGTCCGGCGCCTCTTATTCCTCTCCTTCTCGAGTGTACAGTTTCAAGCCGCCACTTACTCCTTGATCAGAGGCTGGAGGACGAGGATTCGTGTCGGGGGAACGCTCAGTGTACCGTGCGTGCGTGCGTGCGTGCGAGTTAGTTGGAGTTGGGTGAGATCGTTTCTCTTTCTCTCTCTGTCTGTCTGTCTGATTTTCTCTCTGTCTGTTTTTCTCTCTGTCTGTTTGTCTCTCTCTCTCTCTCTCTCTCTCTCTCTCTCTCTCTCTCTCTCTCTCCTCTCTCTCTCTCCTCTCTCTCTCTCTCTCTCTTTCTCTCTCTCTCTCTCTCTCTCTCTCTCTCTCTCTCTCTCTCTCTCTCTCTCTCTCTCTCTCTCTCTCTCTCTCTCTCTCTCGCTCCTCTCTCTCTCTCTCTCTCTCTCTCTCTCTCTCGCTCCTCTCTCTCCTCTCTCTCTCCTCTCTCTCCTCTCTCTCCTCCCCTCCTTCCTCCTCTTGCCCCCCCTCCTTCCTCCTCTTCTTCCCCCCCTCCTTCCGTCCTCCCACCCTCCTTCTCTCCTCTTCTTCCCCGTTCTTCCTCCTCTTCTCCCCACCTCCTTTCCTCCTTCTTCCCCCTCCTTCCTTCCCTCCCCACCCCCTCCTTCCTCCCACCCACCCCTCCTTCCTCCTCCCTCCACCCTCATTCCCTCCTCCCCACCCCTCCTTCCCTCCTCCCCACCCTCCTTCTCTCTCTCTTCCCACCCTCCTTCTCTCTCCTTTCCTCCCTCTTTTTCACGAGCCCCTCCTTCCTCTTCTCCTTCCCTCCTCCCCACCCTCCTTCTCTCCTCTTCCCTCCCCACCCTCCTTCCCTCCTCCCCACCCTCTCCTTCCTCCTCTTCTCCCCACCCCCCTCCTTCTCTCCTTCCCACCCCTCCTTCTTTTCCCTCTCCCCATCCTCCTTCTCTTCTCCCCACCTCCACCTCCCCTCCTCCCCACCCTCCTTCCCTCCTCCCCCACCCTCCCTCTCCTCCTCTTCTCCCCACCCTCCTTCCTCCTCCTCTTCTCCCCACCCTCCTTCCTCCTCTCTTCTCCCCACCCTCCCTCCTTCCTCCCTCTTCTCCCCACCCTCCTTCCCCTCCTCCCCACCCTCCTTCCTCCCTCTTCTCCCTCCCTCCAACCCTCCCCCCCCACGCTCCTTCCTCCTCTCCTCCCCACCCTCCTTCTCTCCTCTCCCCCACCCTCCTTCCTCCTCCTTCCTCCTCTTCTCCCCCTCCTTCCCTCCCCTCCCCCCTCCTTCCTCCTCCTCTTCTCCCCACCCTCCTTCCTTCTTCTCTCTCTCCCCCTCCTTCCCTCCTCCCCCTCCTTCCTCCTCCCCTCCTTCCTTCCTCCCTCTTCTCCCCCACCCTCCTTCCTTCTCTTCTCCCCACCCTTCCTTCCCTCCTCCCCACCCTCCTCTCCCTCCTCCCCCACCTTCTCTCCTTCTCTCTCTCTCTCTTCCCCCCTCCTTCCCTCCTCCCCCACCCTCCTTCTCTCCTCCCTCCCCCACCCTCCTCTCTCTCTTCTTCCCCACCCTCCTTCCCTCCCTCCCCACCCCTCCTCTTCTCTCCTCCCACCCTCCTTCTCTCCTCTTCCTTCCCCCTCCTTCCCTCCTCCCCACCCCCTCCTCCTTCCCTCCCTCCCCCACCCTCCTTCCCCTCCTCCCCACCTCCTTCCGTCCTCCCACTCTCTCCTTTTCTCCTCTTCTACCCCTCTCCTCCTTCCTTTCCTCCTCCCCACCCTCCTTTCTCTCCCTCCCCACCCCTCCTTCCTCCTCCTCCTCTTCTCCCCACCCTCCTTCCTTCTCTCCTCTCCACCCTCCTTCTCTCTTCCTCCTCCCCACCCCTCCTTCCCTCCCTCCCCACTTCCTTCCCTCCTTCCCTCCCTCCTCCCTCACCCTTCCTTCTCTCTCCTCCCCACCCTCCCTTTCCCTCCCCACCCTTCCTTCTCTCCTCCCCACTCCTCCTTTCTTCTTCCTCCTTTTCTCCTCCTTCCTTTCCTCCCCTCCCCCAATTCCTCCTTCCTCCTTCCTCCTCCCCACTCCTTCTTCCTCCCTCCTCCCCACCCCTCCTTTTCTCTCCTCCTCCCACCTTCCTTCTCTCTCTTTCTTCTTCCTCCTTCCCTCCTCCCCACCTCCTCCTCCTTCCTCCCCACCCTCCTTCCGTCCTCCCCCACTCTCCTTCCTCTCCTCTCTCTTCACCCCCTCCTTCCTCCTTTCCTTCCTCCCCACCCTCCTCTCCTCCCTAACTTCCTTCCCTCCTTCTTCACCCCACTCCCTCCTTCTCTCCTCCCCACCCTCTTTTCACGAGCCCCTCCTTCCTCATCTCCTTCCCTCC
>NW_027213343.1:105000-112500 GCF_042767895.1 Penaeus vannamei | reverse complement strand
AATTCAATATAAACGTTTATACATTATGTAATTAAGAATTATAAAAAAAAATACAAAGAATTGAGAAGTAACAATGAACCAAAGATACAAAAACAAAAACAAAAGGAGAATGTCAATAAAAGACAAAACAAAATATTGATGTTAATACTTATTCAAATAATAATAAAAACAACAATATAGGCACTTACCTAAGAGAAATAACATAGTGATATAAATAAGAAATAGAGAGGTAGATGGATATAGATACCAAGAATGATTAGGATATAAAAAGTAAAAAAAACCCAAAAAAAAAAAAATAAAATCATCGGCATAATTTCCTTCAAAATAAAATTCCATGGATGTGAATTCTGATAAACACGACTTAGTGTTGCACAGAATGCATACAACTGAGAGAGAGAGAGAGACTAAGAAAGAGAGAGAGAGAGAGAGAGAGAGAGAAAGAGAAAGAAAGAGAGCGAGAGAGAGAGAGCGTAAGAGACGAGAGAGGGAGTGAAAGAGAGAGAGAAACAGTGAAAGAGAGAGACAGAGAGAATGGGAGAGATAGAGACAGAGACAGAGAGAGAGAGAGAGAGAGAGAGAGAGAGAGAGAGAGAGAGAGAGAGAGAGAGAGAGATGGAGAGAAAGAGAGAGAATGAGGGGAGAGAGAGAGAGAGAGAGACAGAGAGAGAGAGAGAGAGAGAGAGAGAGAGAGAGAGAGAGAGAGAGAGACTGGGAGAAAGAGAGAGAATGAGAGAGAGAGAGAGAGAGAGAGAGAGAGAGAGAGAGAGAGAGAGAGAGAGAGAGAGAGAGAGAGAATGAGAGAGAGAGAGAGAGAATGAGAGAGAGAGAGAGAGAATGAGAGAGAGAGAGAGAAAGAGAGAGAAGATGCAATATAAAAAATCGCACTCCTTTTAAAAAGTTGTAATATGATATACAAAATCAGTAAAGAAGAAGAAAAAAATACAGTGACGTAAGAAGAAATAAAGAAACACTTCGATACGAACAAATATTCCGATGTAAGTGAAACAAAATAAAGAGAAAAAAAAACGGTTGATACAAAAAAGAAAAAAGAAAAAAATATATATAATCGACATCCTCCTTTCTTCAAATTGAAATTCCAAAGATGAGAAATCTGATAAACACGATTCAGTGTTGCACAGAACGCATGCCACGAAGAGAGAGAGACATGAAGTGCGTGAGAGAGAGAGAGAGAGAGAGAGAGAGAGAGAGAGAGAGAGAGAGAGAGAGAGAGAGAGAGAGAGAGAGAGAGACAGACAGACAGACAGACAGACAGAAGACAGGCAGACAGAGACAGAAAGGGAGAGAGACTGACAGACAGAGAGAGAGAGGGGGGTGGAAAAGAGAAAGAGGGAGGCAAGGAAAGAGAGAGACAGACAGACACACACACACAGATACAGACAGACACACACAGAGAGACAGACAGACACACAAACACAGACAGACAGACACACGGAGATAGAGAGGGAAAGAGACAGACAGAAAGAGAGAGAGAGAGAGAGAGAGAGAGAGAGAGAGAGAGAGAGAGAGAGAGAGAGAGAGAGAGAGAGAGAGAGAGAGAGAAAGAGAGAGGGAGGGGGGATAGAGATAGATAGATAGAGAGAGAGAAAGAAAAAGAGAAGGGTGAAAGAAGTCAGCGAAAACCGACAATGAAATAGAAACCAAGAGAAATAATTCTAGAAACATAATTACCATTATAACAACTATGTCTACCTTAACGATTTTGCCATCAAAGAAAACTCGACCTTAACAGACAACAAAACAATTTATTTATCACTATCTACACCCTGTGATGCAACAGCTGATCCCTTTCAATCTCGAAATAAACCAGAACAAGTTTAATTCGACATTATCATTAATCGGGAAACGTTATCAGCTGTTCCCCTGCCCTTGCTAGCGCTCTGGGGTACTCGAGAGTGTCTGCTGATAAGAAAGATAACGTTCCCTCCTTGCTATGCGTGATATCGTGGGCAGGCAGGCTCTGGGCCCCGATTACAACATCATGATAATAGCAATGTTGTTTGTTGTTTTTTTGTTTCGGGTTAGAATACATGGGATAAAAGGAAGAGAATGGAAGATAAATAGAAAAATAGGTAGATAGATATGCATGTATATACATATAGCTAGCTAGCTCTCTAGCGAGATAGATAGGTGGATAGATAAATAGAAAGATGAATAGATATATGGACGGATGGATATACAGAGATATATAGATATATAGATAGATATGCATTTATATATATATATATATATATATATATATATACATATATATATATATATGTATATATATATACATACATATATACAAACATATATATATATATACATATATATATGTATGTATATATATATAAATATATAAATATATATATATATATATATGTATATATGTATACATATGTATATATGTATATATATATATATATGTATATATATATAATATATATATATATATATTATATATATATATTTAATATACTATATATATATATATATATATATATATATATATATATATATATATATATATATATATTATATATATATATGTGTGTATGTGTGTGTGTGTGTGTGTGTGTGTGTGTGTGTGTGTGTGTGTGTGTGTGTGTGTGTGTGTGTGTGTGTGTGTGTGTGTGTGTAGAGAGAGAGAGAGAGAGAGAGAATCTTATATCTCGTATATATATACGATGATAATGATAATGCTACTGGTGATAACGATGTTGATTATGACTCTGATAATGATCATGCATACAAAAATAATAATGATAATAATAATAATAATAATAATAATAATAATAATAATAATAATAATAATAATAGTAATAATAATAATAATAATAATAATGATAATAATAATAATGATAATAATAATAACAATAATAATAATAATAATAATAATAATAATAATAATAACAAACTAATAATGATAATAACAATAATAGATAAAAAAGAAAGAACAGGAAAGAGTAAAGGCAAAGGACATTAAACTCTGAAAATCATAACTCACAGAGGCTATCGTTAGCGAGAAGGGGGGGGGGGAGGACAGGGGCGGGGGAAAGTTGCCACGTCGTAATTCACAGCAGAATTACGCACGGTAGAAGAAAAATAAATCAGATTGAATAAGAGGGGAGTGGAGGAGGAGCAAGGGGGGAAGGAAGAGAGGGAGGGGAAGGGGGGAGGGAGAATTTGTGTTTGGGGGTGAGGGAAGGGAGGGAGAAGGAGGAAGGTGGAGGAGGAAGGGACAGGGAGGGGGACTTAGTGTTGGAGGGTGAGAGATAGAGGGAGAAGGAAAGGTGGAGGAGGGAGAGAAGGGACAGGGAGGGGGTAACTTAGTGTTGGGGGCAAGGGGAGAGAACTGTTTGGGGAGAGGAGAGGGAGGAAAGAGGGGTGAGGGAGAGAACTTTGGGGAAAAGAGAGAGGGAGTGAAGGAAGCATTCTGAGTTTGAGGGAGAGCGAGAGGAAGAAAGAGAGGTGAAGGAGGGAGGAATAGATCTTGAGGGAGAGGGAGAAAAAGAGAGGGAGTGAAAGGGAGAGGATTTGAGTTTGGGGGAGAAAGAGGGAGATGAGAGAGAAAAATTTGAGTTTGTGGAAGAAAGAGAAGTCGAGAGAATACGAAGGAAGGGGTATTTTTAAGCTTGGAAGAGAGGGAGAGAGAGGGATATGATAAAAAAAAAAAAAAGGAAGTGAAGAGGGAGGAAAACTGGCTGTTGATGAGAAATTTGGATTTGAGAAGGAAAAGAGAAAAGAATAAATGAATAGGTGAAAGGAAGATTTAAATTAGCCGAGGAGGATAGGTGGTGGGAGAAAGATACCGTAAAAAAAAGAAAAAATATAAAAAAAAAAAAAAAAATATATATACACATATATATTATGTATATATATACGTATATATATTATGTGTATATATAAATATATATATATTTATATATATATATATATTTATATATTTATTATGTAAATATATATATATATATAGAAGAAGAAAGAAAGAAGAAATAGAATAAACGTAATTCATATTTCCAAGGACCTACCACTAAGATGATAAACTTTTCTCTCTCTCTCTCTCTCTCTTTCTCTCTCTCTCCTCCTCTCTCTCTCTCTCTCTCCTCTCTCTCTCTCCTCTCTCTCTCTCTCTCTCTCTCTCTCTCTCCCTCTCTCTGCCTCTCTCTCTCTCTCTCTCCCTCCCTCCCTCCCTCTCTCTCTCCCTCTCTTTCTTTCTCTCTCTCTCTCTCCTTTCCTCCTCTCTCTCACTCTCTCTCCCTCACTCTCTTTCTCTCTATTTTCTACCATCCACTCACACGCAGGGATGACATGAGGTGTGATTTCACTTGCTCACACTCTGTGCTTGAGTGTATGATTTGATGTGAACAAATTCTTTTGGTTATTCTTTAGCCTCGTGTTTTACTGGTTCACACGGGTTATTCTTGTTCATCTTCTTGTTCTTTCTTTTTTTTCTGTTCGACCTTTTCTTTATTTTTTTTCTGTTTGCCCGTTTCTTCTTCCTTTTCTCTTCTTTTCTTTTTCTTTCTATTCCTGATGCTTCGTCTCTCCATATATTTTTTTTCCATTTCCTCATTTTTTCCTTTTTTTTTTCTTTGTTATGTCTTCCTCCATTTTTCTTTATTACGTTTTCCTTCCGAGTTTCATCTCCCATCTTTATCCCTAATGCTCCCTCTTTCTCTTCTTCCTCACGTTCTCTCACTTTCTCTTTCCATTTCCGGCTCTGCATGACAATCGCATGACAGTCATTAATCGACTCAATTGTCATTTTCATTCCAATCTCTCGATCTCGCTTGTTATTATCATGGATGAGCTGTTGACATCGTAAATAACCACATGAGAAATCATCAAGAATATAAATATAAGTTCATGTCTAATATTCTTCGAGTGAACGGGTGTGTATACGCGTGCGCACACAGGTCTTCACGTTCACATGTACGTAAGGAGGAGACAGTGGTCGGCATCTTAAAGAAGGAAGTGTGCGTTCTTTCGTCTCACTTCGTTGACTTCATTTTTTTTTCTTTTTTTTTGTCTATCTCTCTTTCTCTTTCTAGAGTATCTGTCTGTCTTTTTCTGGGTTTTGCTTTGTCTGTCTTATCCGTCTTTCTTCGTTTATTTGTGTCTGTTTGTGTCTCTTAGTCTCTCTGTCTCTATCTTTGTTTTTTGTTTTACTCTCTCTCTCTCTCTCTCTCTCTCTCTCTCTCTCTCTCTCTCTTTCTCTCTCTCTCTCTTTCTCTGTCTCTCGCTCTCTCTCTCTCTCTCTCTCTCTCTCTCTCTAATAATAATAATAATAATAATAATAATAATGATAATGATAATAATGATAATTAAAATCATTATTATTATCATCACCATTATCAATATCATTATAACTATTATTTCTATCATCATTATGATTATGTTTATCATCAGTATTACCATTATAATGATAACGGTAATAACAATAATGGTGATAATGACAGTACTGATAATGAAAGTAACAATAGTTACTATAAAGACAATAATAATAACAATGATTTTAACAATTCTAATAACAGTGATGATAATGATAATCACAATAATGATGATTATGACAATGATTGTATCAATAATAATAAGGATAATAAGGATAATAACAATAATAATGAATTGATAAATAGTAGTAACAATAACAAAATGATCATAATTATGAAAAAATAGTATCAATAATAGTAATGATAATGATAACAATTACGATGATAATAATAATAACAATAGTAATGATGATGATAATAATGATGGTGATAATGATAATATATGATAATGATGATAATAATGATGGTGATAATGATAATATATGATAATGATGATAATAAAAAGGGTAATGTCAATAGTAATGATAATAACAACAATAATGATAACGATGATAATAATTATAATAATGATAATAATAACAACAACATTAATGATAATAATCATGATAACAACAACAATAATAGCAAAAGTAATTATAATGATAATAATTATAATAATAGTGGTAATAATGAAAGGAAGGATGATGATGCTTAAACTACTGCTACAAATGATGAAAATTATAATGAAATTAAAAGAAATTATGAAAAAAATAACAATTATAGTGACAATAACAATAACAATAATCATATCAACAATAGTAATAATGATGATGATAATAATAATGATAATAATAATAGATATAATGATAATGACAATGGCAATAATGATGATGATAATAATGATAATGATAATAACAATAGTAATAATACTAATGTTAATAGTAATAGTATGATGATAGTAATAATGATAGTGATAATGATTACGATAGTAATGATAATGATAATAATAATCATAATGATAACCATAATGATAAAAGTGATAACATTGATAATAACGATAACAACAACAACAATAATGATAATAATAATAATAACACTAGTAGCAATAATAATAGTAATACCAACAATAATGATTACAACAAAAACAATGAAAATAGTCATTAGAAATAATAACAATGATAATAACATTTATGATAATAATGATGATATGGATGAGGATGATAATAAAATTAATAATGATAACTGTAAGGAAACTAGTAATAATGGTAAAATTAATGATAATGAAGATAATGATAATAATGGCGATAATGATGATGATGATGCTCCGAATGAAAATGTTATAAAGTTATAAAGATGCAAGCAATTAAGATAGTAATAATAGTAGTAATAATAGTAGTAATATTAATAATTACATTGATAATCGTAATAACAATAATAAAACCTAACATCTATAAAAAGAAGAAGGAAAAGTAGATTAAGAAATAGAATGAAAGTATGATTGTCGCCCCTATCAAATTACGATTTTAATTATACATGTCATTAACACAGTAATGGCAGTTTAAAGTCTCTGGGTAATTATGATGTCTCTTTCATGCCACACACACTTCAGGAGTCTCTGTGTCTGTGTTATTCTTCTTTTCTTCTTCTTTCATTCTTCTTCATTGCTTCGTTACTTTTTTCATTTTCTGTTTACTGTCTCTTTCTATTTATCTTATTTATTTATTTGTTTATTTTTATCTATTTTCTCTGTATATATGCATGTATCTTTGTCTTTCTCTTTCTCTCTGTGTCTCTGTCTCTCTGTCTGTCTCTCTCTCTCCCTCTCTCTTTCTCTCTCTCTCTCTTTCTTTCTCTTTCTCTCTCTCTCCTCTCTCTCTCCTCTCTCTCTCTCTCTCTCTCTCTCTCTCTCTCTCTCTCTCTCTCTCTCTCTCTCTCTCTCTCTCTCCTCTTCTCCTTTCTCTCTCTCTCTCTTTCTTTCTCTCTCTCACTCTCTCGTTTTCTGCCTCACCCCTCTTACCACCATCACCAACCTTCCCCAACGTCTACACCCCCTCCCCCTCTCCCCAAAGAGACATGCCTCCACCTCCCTACCTCCTCCCCTACAACCCCTCCCTCCAGTCCCTACCTCCCTCCTTCTACCCCCCCCCCTTATACGCCTCCCTCCTCTATTCCCCCAACCTCCCTTCTG
>NW_027213343.1:90000-95000 GCF_042767895.1 Penaeus vannamei | reverse complement strand
TGCAATTTCATCCCACTCATTTCTTTGACTTTTTTATCTTTATATATATATATATATATATATATATATATATATATATATATATATATATATATATATATATATATATATATATATATATGTTTTGTCTTTGCAATTGCCATTTCAGTCACATCTTTGTCGTTGGGTTAATTATGGCAAGCAAATTGGGCTATTAAGTTCAAGTCAAGCCAGGCGCTCTCTGCTGGCTTTTGTTTCTCTGTCTATGGACCTGTGTTTGTGTGCGTGTGTGTGTTTGTATTTGTGTGTGTTTGTGTTTGTGTGTGTGTGTGCGTATTTGTTGTATGTGTGTGTTTGTGTGTGTGTGTGTGTGTGTGTCTGTGTGTGTCTGTGTCTGTGTGTGTGTTTGTGTTTGTGTATGTGTGTGTCTGTGTGTGTGTTTGTGCCTGTGTTTGTGTTTGTGTGTGTGTTTGTGGGTATGTGTTTGTGTTTGTGTGTGTGTGTGTGTGCGGGTGCGTGTGTTTGTGTGTTTTTTTTTCTTTTTTTTTTTTACTATTATTAATTTTACTTTTTTTTTTATCCTTCTTGTGCGAATTTGTATATACGATTATAAAATCTGGAATGATAGGGTACCGTGATTAGAAATTGAGCAACAGGTTATCTAACGAATCATCTGTTTTGATAACATTACTATTTTTTCCCTTTTTCGCGCGCGCGCGCCAACACACACACACACACACACACACACACACACACTTATATACATACATATATATATATATATATATATATATATATATATATATATATATATATATACATATACAGATATATATGTATGTGTGTTTGTATATATATATATATATCTTTATATATATATATATGTATATATATATATATATATATATATATATATATATATATATATATATATATATATATATATATATATATATATATATATATATATATATATATATATATATATATATATATATATATATATATATATATATATATACACACACACTCTTTTTTTCTTTTTTTCTTTTTTTTTAAGTCATCGTTATTAATACTTAAGAAAGAAATTCTGAGATTTGGCTTAATGATAGTCCCATTATCTTTTCTCTATATTATGATATTACTTTTTATTTTCCTACATCGAGAGAACTCCCATTCTCTTATTTTCTTTCTTCCTTCAAATAAAATCAAATTCAATTTAATCCTCTATTTCCACTTTTTTTTTCCTCGTCAAGTCAACTCCCATACTCTTTTATTCTTTATTTCGTACCATTTTTTTTATCTTCTTTCGTCAAGTCAAATCCCAATCTCTTTTATCCTTTATTTCATGCCATTTTTATTATCATTATTATTATTATTATTATTATTGTTATTATTATATCATTATCATTATTATTATTGATTTATTTTAGCTTTCCCTCGTCAAGTCAGATCACATTCTCTTTTATTCTTTATTTCATACTTATTTATTTTCCTTCGTATAATCAAATCCATTCCACTTTTATCCTTTATTTCCTACCATTACATAATATTTTTTTACATTTTCTTTCGTCATTATCAGAAATCCGGTAAGGGGAGACTAAAGAAAAAAAAAACGACCTTTCCTGCCAGTCGTAATTCATTCTTTTCATGAAGCTATTTACGTAAAATTATCCAAGCCGGAGGTTAATTATCGAGCGCTTCTACTCTCCGGGAATTTATCATCTTTGGGCATTGTTATTTGTTCTCCTCTGTGGATTATCATTCATTCTTATCTCTTGTCTTTTTTGGGGATGAAAGGGAGGGCAGGAAGGTGGGTGGGATGGGTGGAGGGGGGGGGAGGGAAGGAGGGAGAGAGAGGAAGAGGATGGAAGGGTGGTGGGAGGGAAGGAGGGAAGGAGGGAGAGAGAAGTGGTAGAAGGATGGTGGGAGGGGAGAAGGGAAGGAGGAAGGGAGGAGATAAGAACGGAGGAGGGAAGGAGAGAAAGAGGAATGGGTGGATGGAATGAGGGATTGCAGAGGAGGAGGGAGAGAGAGAGAGAGAGAGAGAGAGAGAGAGAGAGAGAGAGAGAGAGAGAGAGAGAGAGAGAGAGAGAGAGAGAGAGAGAGAGAGAGAGAGGGAGAGAGAGAGAGGCATCATCATTACCTTTGTTAGTATCATCATGAAGAACAAAATCATAAGCATTAAGGTAATACAACTAGTTATGATGATAACAAAAGCAACAACAAAATATAACAGCATTGCCAATGTTCATAGTTTCCAATGGCCTCCACTTTCACTTTTGCTCTGACTCAGATATGATGGTGTGTATAGATATATGTATGTCTATATATATATATATATATATATATATATATATATATATATATATATATATATATATATATATATATGTATGTATATATATAAATATATATATATACATACATATATATATATATATATTTATATATTTATATATATATATATATATATATATATGTATCTATATATATATATTTATATATATACATACATATATATATATATATGTGTGTGTGTGTGTGTGTGTGTGTGTGTGTGTGTGTGTGTATATATATATATATATATGTACATATAAATATATATATATATATATATATATATATATATATATATATATATATATATATATATGTATATATATGCATATATATATGTATATATATGTGTGTGTGTGTATATGTACATATATATATATATATATATATATATATATATATATATATATATATATATATATATATATATATATATATATATATATATATATATATATATATATATATATATATATATATATATATATATATATTCATATATGTGTGTGCGTGTGTGTGTGTGCATGTATGTGTGTATGTTAGACACTATTATCTATATGCAAATACTAATGTGCAAATAACTATGAATGAAAAATCTGTGCAGTGAATATATATGCAGTTGTCTTGGAATAAAACCGATTCCAATATGCATATCCAATCCATCTCATCTGCATTTCGAAAAATAAGATGACAGGAAAAACAGCTATCAGTCTCTTTTAATGATACCGTAAATAAATCACCCAACATATAATAATAAATTGTAGCTAATCTCTTTACTTCCTTTTCTTTCTTCCTTTACTTCTCTTTTTTTTATCCATTATAATGAAATATCATCAAAATCAGAAACATTCTCTTTTTTTCTTAAAAAAAAAAAAAAGTTCTTTACTTATATCCGAGAAATCAGAAATATTCCCTCTTTTTTCTTTAAAAAAAACTTTCTTCTTTTCTTTTTTTTATCCATTATATCCGAAAATTCTGAAAATCAAAAACAGCATTTCTTTCTTCTTAAATAAATCATAATAAAAAAAACACAGTAATTTCTCTTTAAAAATGAAGTTCACAAAACGACACTCTTGTAAATAAATAAGTCACTCCTGAATTCTCCATTTTCATTTTATACATTCTGCCCTGCTTCGGTGTCCATAAGGTCCATCGTACTATGAGAAAAGCCTACATTCTGAGCCTTGTGGGTTGTCTTCGGGAGGCATGTGATGTGTTCGATAAGGGATTACGTTTTTCTCTATGTCTTAATTTCAGGATACGAAAGAGGGGAGAGAGAAGGGAAACGAGATAAGAGAGGAGGAGAGCAAGATATGTGAGAAGGAGAACGGGAGAGGAGAAGAGATGAGCGAAAGAGGAGAAGAGAAAGAAGAGGGAGTGAGAAAGAAGACGGGGAAGGAAAACGAGAAAGGAAAAGAGAAAGAAAAAGGAAGGATGAGAGAGTGATGGAGATTACAAAGAGAAGTGTTATAAAATTCAAATTAATAAAAGTTAATGGAATTGTGAACATTTGTCATTATCATTCTCATTTTATAATTGTTTGATCGAAATTTCTTCGTGATAATATGAATAATCATAATGATAATGGTAATGATGATATGAATACTAACTATGATAATACTCATAACACTGATCAAAATAATGAAAATAATGATGATTATAATGATTATAGAAATGATAATGATTATAGAAATAATAATGGTAATGGTGATAATAATGATAATGATAATGATGATAATAATGATACTGATGATAATGATAATGATGATAATAATGATAATGATGATAATAATGATAATGATAATGAAAATTGATGAAAATAATTAATGATGATAATTGCAATAGTAATTATGATTTATTAATAATAATCATTATCATGATAATTATTATTATGATGATGATAGTGATGATAACAATAATAATGATGATGATAATAATACTGATGATTATAACAATAATAATAATAATAATAATAATAATAATAATGATAATAATAATGATAACAATAATAATAATGATAATAGTAATCATGATCATTATAATAATAATAATAATAATAATGATAATAATAATGATAACAATAATAATAATGATAATAGTAATCATGATCATTATAATAATAATCTTGACAATAACAATGATAATGATGATAATAACATTTATAATGACAATGAAGATGATATCAATAATACCAATAGTAATAGAAATAATAATCAAAATAATAAATATAGTAATCTCAATAAACACATCAATAATGATGCTGACAATGATAGTAGTGATGATAAAACCGAAAATAATAATCATGAAGATAATGAAGATAATGATAATGATAACAATAGTAAAAGTAATAATGATAATGAAAACATCGACAATAATAAGTACAACGATTATAACGATAAAGATATCAACAGACGAGTAAACGAATAAACATGTAAACAAACACAACAAAAGATAAATAGAAACACAAGAAATGATTAGCGAATCCGGGACTTCCACTTCCTCATTAGCATATATATTATCGATGGCTTGATATCATTCTAAGATATATTAATTAATCTCGAGAAATGCTCTTCATATCCGGTTTAATTACTGAACCGGATAAAGATTAAAGTATTAATTGAGAACCGATTTTTTAGGATAAGGATCAAGCTGAATTGATTAAGGTTGATGATGATGATGAT
>NW_027213343.1:70000-72500 GCF_042767895.1 Penaeus vannamei | reverse complement strand
AATAAACAACAACAATGATACTACTTCTACCACTACTATTACTAATAATAATGATAATGATGATGATAATAACAATAATGATGATAATGACATTAATAAGGATAATCATCATCATCACCATCGTCATCATTGTCACCATCATCATCATCGCCAGTACCATCATCACCATTATCACCATCACCATCATCGTCATCATCATCATAATAATATCAACAATACTACTGATAATGATAACAATTATAACATAAGCAATACGCATTCTGTGCGTGATTCGACACCTAAAATAAACGAATGAATACATGAATAAATAGATAAATGAAAAGATAAACTAACAATAATAAAGATAACAACAATAATGATAATAATAATGATAACAATAGTAATGATAATCCAGATCATAATTTTTTTTTCTTTTACATTTCATTAAAGTTTGTTTATAACAGTCTAGTTCCATGGTAACAGTTACATTAATGGCAATAGTAATAACAAGAGCAATGGTAATAATGATAATGATGATAGTAAAAATAATGATGGTGATCATAATAGTAATGGTAATGATGACGATGATCGCAATAATAATGATGATGATGATAATTGTAATAATAGTATAAATGAAAATAATGACAATGATAATAACAATGATGATGATGATGATGATAATAATAGTATAAATGACAATAATCATGATGAAAATAATATTGATGATTATGATGATGATAATGATAATTCTGATAAAAATAATGATAATAATAACAATAATAATGATTATAACGATGATCATAATAACAATGACAATGTCAAATAGTAATTTATACGATAATGATAATGGTGATAAAATAATGATGATAATAACAATAATAATGATTTTAACGATGATCATAATAACAATGACAGTGTCAAATAGTAATATATACAGTAATGATAATAACGATAATGAAAATCATGGTGATGATAATGATAATAGTAGAAATAAAAATAATAAAGATAAAAGATATAACAACAGAAACAACTAGACGACCGATAAGAACGGCCACAAAAAACAAAGAGAGCAGGAACAGCAAATTATACTCCAGAACCTGCCCCATTCTTCCTACTCAGAAATCCCGACCACGAATGAGTCTTGCAAAATATATTCAACACTTCCCGACTAGCTTGTCTATGTAAACTCCCCCGCAAGAATGTCATGTTTCACCTCCCTTCCCTCAGCGGAGAAAAGAGCACCAGCATGCCATAATTTGTGTCCGTGATGTTCCAAGCCCGACCGCAAGATGGAGCTCGAGACGGACGCCGGTGAACTCCTTCTTCGTCGGGTCCGCTTCTTCTTCGTCGGGTTCTTCGCCTCCTTCCTTCCCTCAAGAGGTCCTTTCCTCGTCTGGGGAACCGCGTATATGGCAAGGTCATATGTATTCCGGGCGTGGGTTGGGGGGGTTTCTTTCTCTCTCTCTCTCTCTATAGCTCTTTCTCTTTGTCTCTTTCTCGCTCGCTCTCACTCTTTCTCTCTCTCTCGCTCGCTCTCACTCTTTCTCTCTCTCTCGCTCGCTCTCACTCTTTCTCTCTCTCTCTCTCTCTCTCTCTCTCTCTCTCTCTATCTATCTCTCTCTCGCTCGCTCTCACTCTTTCTCTCTCTCTCTCTCTCTCTCTCTCTCTCTCTCTCTATCTATCTCTCCTTCGGGTTTCGCTTATCTTCGGAGACTTGGCTCTTCGGCAGGGAGGTCCTAAGGTCGGTAATGTTTCCTTATCTTTCCTCTCCCTCCCTTCTCTCCTCCCTCCTGCCACCCCTTCTGCTGGCCCGCCGGACTAATTAAGATGCTCTACAGCGATTGCTTGTTGTAGCCTCCCGCTGTTTAACACCCCGGTCTTCTGTTGTTTATGGAAATCGTTGATAAGTTATGAGTTATGGTATTTGTTGCCGTCGCGGTGGACACGGCACCTAGAGGCCGCCGGGTGGCTTTTTAAAGAGGAGCCAAAATTACGTTTTCCTTCTCTTTTAGGCGAGCGAGGTCGTTACGTCGCGAATTAGTCCTTATCCATCAGCGGGAGGTGTGAAGCCTGCATGTTCCAGCATTCGCGCGCTCGGCTTTCTTCGTGGAAGATCGTCGCCGTGAATGATGGGCCGCATCTGTATACATCTCGGACGACTATAACGAGGGGGGGAAAACACGCCTTTTTTTTTCTGGCCAGAGTACAGGCGTCGGGGTCCGCGGCGGGGCGTTCATCTCTCTTATTTCTCCGGCGGGGATGAAGACAAGGGAAAGAGAGGAGGGGGAGGACCTGGGAGTGTCTGCGAAAGGATGCAGGGGTTGCCCTCCCCGGCGTGTCCTGCGGCAGGGTAACTAATCCTCGTTCGCTCAGGCCAACAGGACGGGTTTAGACGCTTAGACTTGCTTTAACTGCCAATTGGTGTTGGGCATTAGCGTTAAAAAGGAGGCGCCCGCTCGTCCCAGAACGATGTTTATATGACAAAAGCGGCGAAGAGAAAAAAAGACGACGAAAAATGTTT
>NW_027213343.1:45000-55000 GCF_042767895.1 Penaeus vannamei | reverse complement strand
ATATATATATAGAAAGAGAGAGAGAGAGAGAGAGTGTGTGTGAGAGAGAGAGAGAGAGAGAGAGAGAGAGAGAGAGAGAGAGAGAGAGAGAGAGAGAGAGAGAGAGAGAGAGAGAGAGAGAGAGAGAGAGAGAGAGAGAGAAAGAGAGAGAGAGAGAGAGAGAGAGAGAGAGAGAGAGAGAGATAAACATATGTATATATATATATATATATATATATATATATATATATATATATATATATATATATATACATATATATAAAGAGAGAGAGACAGACAGACAGACAAATTAGACATTTTGTGAAAATAAGAAAGACAGACAAACCCAAAAAAAACAATCAGACAATAGTACACATACACACAGACACCCACCTACACACGCTAACAAGCATAAAAAACAAGAAAAAAAAACACACACACAGACAAGACCCACTTAAAAGTTAGAGAGTCAAACGACCACTAGATTCACAAGCTTTTAACAAGTGGCTCTAAGAATCTAATATGCACTGCTGTCTCGGTGGCCCGTGAACGCGTTTCCCTTGACCACTTCAAGTATGTGCGAGTGAAGACATGATTAAAGGGAGTGTTGTGTCGGGGGAAAAGATTGTGTTTTGAGGGTGTATTGGGGTTATTCCATTTTTTTTCCCTTCTTCTTCTTTTTCTCTCTCTGACTTTGTCTCCTCTGTTTCTTCTTCTTTTTCTCTCTCTGATTTTGTCTCTGTTTCTTCTTCTTTTTTCTCTCTCTGACTTTGTCTCTGTTTCTTCTTCTTTTTTCTCTCTCTGACTTTGTCTCTCTTTCTTCTTCTTTTTCTCTCTCTGACTTTGTCTCTGTTTCTTCTTCTTTTTCTCTCTCTGTCTTTGTCTCTGTTTCTTCTTCTTTTTCTCTCTCTGACTTTGTCTCCTCTGTTTCTTCTTCTTTTTCTCTCTCTGACTTTGTCTCCTCTGTTTCTTCTTCTTTTTTCTCTCTCTGACTTTGTCTCTGTTTCTTCTTCTTTTTCTCTCTCTGACTTTGTCTCCTCTGTTTCTTCTTCTTTTTCTCTCTCTCTGACTTTGTCTCCTCTGTTTCTTCTTCTTTTTCTCTCTCTGACTTTGTCTCTGTTTTTTCTTTTTCTTTTTCTCTCTCTGACTCTGTCTCTGTTTCTTCTTTTTCTGTCTCTGACTTTGTCTCTGTTTCTTCTTCTTTTTCTCTCTCTGGCTTTGTCTCTGTTTCTTCTTCTTTTTCTCTCTCTGACTTTGTCTCTGTTTCTTCTTCTTTTTCTCTCTCTGACTTTGTCTCCTCTGTTTCTCCTTCTTTTTCTCTCTCTGACTTTGTCTCTGTTTCTTCTTTTTCTCTCTCTGACTTTGTCTCTGTTTCTTCTTCTTTTTCTCTCTCTGACTTTGTCTCTGTTTCTTCTTCTTTTTCTCTCTCTGACTTTGTCTGTTTCTTCTTCTTTTTCTCTCTCTGAATTTGTCTCCTCTGTTTCTTCTTCTTTTTTCTCTCTCTGACTTTGTCTGTTTCTTCTTCTTTTTCTCTCTCTGACTTTGTCTCTGTTTCTTCTTCTTTTTCTCTCTCTGACTTTGTCTCTGTTTCTTCTTCTTTTTCTCTCTCTGACTTTGTCTCTCTCTCTCTCTCTTTCTCTCTCTTTTCATGTTTCTCCTTTTTAAGCGTTGTAGATCTTTGATTGGTATGCTTATTATTTTCATTATCGTTGTTGAACTCATTAACTAATATTACCATTATATAATATCAATATTTTCGATAATGGAGCAACAATAATAATGATCATAATAATGTGAATGACAATGATTATCATTATCTTTATTTTTAGTACTATCATTATCATCACAATTGTTATAATAACCCCTTTCATCTTTGTCATTTATATTATCGTTATTGCTTTTGTTATAATTTATATTCTTATCATTATTATCATTATTGTTGCTATTATTATTATCATCATTACTCTTATCATTATCAGTATCACAATTATCTTTATTATTGCTATCATTGTCACTGTTATCAAGATATACTGTTATCTTTCAGTGTATCGCGATATATCTATGTATACGTCAGACCGAGTGAAAATATTAGTGTAAATGCGTGAACTGGGAAAGTATATTATTGTATTAAACGAGCAACATATATCAATATTTTATTATTATTATTATTATTATTATTATTATTATTATTATTATTATTATTATTATTATTATTATTATTATTATTAAGATAATGAAGATACTCTTAATATTAAGGATAATAATTATTATTATCATTATCATCATCATCATTTTTATTATTAGTAGTAGTATTTCAACTGTATAATATTCTTCAAATTTTGTATAAACTTTCTGACCCACGAAAAAGTAATAAAAAGAGTATCATGTAAAAATAATAATAATGATTAAAGAAAATAATAATAATGATTAAAGAAAATAATAATAATAAAAAGAAAAAGAAGGAAAGAAACAAGAAAGAAAGAAAGAAAGAAAGACATAAAGATGAAACACGAATAACAATCCTAACAACATATATAACCGTTTGACATTTACCTTGCAAACAACGTAGGTTCATAAAACGTTTGCCAATAATGACATATGCAATAACTCATGATTCATTGCAACAAATAATGATAACGTAGATAAAGTAAACATAACCTGTTTTAATGGCAACCTAATCACAACGTTTCCAGTTTCCAAAAAGAAAAAAAAATAGTTTATTATTGGTACGGTAATAATTTGAGTCGACTTCTCCCGATTAAATTTATGTTCGTGTATTTTAGCGATATTAATCTTTCGGGTTCCGTGATGTATTCTTTGAAATAAATATCATAAAATATATATTACTGATATATACATAGATACATATAGTTTTCATATAATTTGAAGCGATATACCTAACATTACCTTTAAAACTTTTCAATATTGCATCAATATTCCACTTATAGCCCTCACTAAGGCATGCATTTTGCAATATTTTGGAGTTTGAGTCTGGAGGCAATAAAAAGAAGAAGAAAAGGTCAGGGAAATCAGTAAAGCAGAACTACTGAAGAAACGCGCACGCATTATGGTCCTTATTGAAGAAGTTATAACTGTATTATCCTTGAAAGAAAGAAAAGAAAAGAAGAAGAAAGAAAAAGAAAAGAAAAGAAAAGAAAAGAAAAGGAAAGAAAGGAAAAGAAAAGAGAAGAAAAGAAAAGAAAAGAAAAGAAAAGAAAAGAAAAGAAAAGAAAAGAAAAGAAAAGAAAAGAAAAGAAAAGAAAAGAAAAGAAAAGAAAAGAAAAGAAAACAAAAGAAAAGAAAAAGAAAATAGAAAGAAATAAATAGAAAGAAAGAAAAAATACTGGCGTAAAATAAAGTTGTCTTAGTGAATACAGCACATGATCTTCGCAATCACTATCATCGTTATGTACGGAAGTCTTAATACGAACACGTAACATTACAATGCACAAAAGGAATCAACCATTTATCACACACATAACAACTATTACCATCACTTATATCCTTGTTCTGCGCAATTTCATATTATCATGCATTCTCATACCCAACTGTGTCATTATTATATTTCTTGTTATCATACGTTTCAACTCCACATTTATTTAATTTCCTCCCCTCCGAATGCCAGTGGAAATAAGACGTATATGATAAACGCGAGGCGAAGAAAATAATGATAAAAACTAGCTCTCAGTCTCCCAGGGAGATTTTTCAGTATACAAACAGGTGACGCTAGAAGACTTAAGGGGTCTCTCTTCTCTCTCTTCTCTCTCTGCACTCTGTTCTCTCTCTGTGTGTGTTCTCTATTCTCTCTGTTCTTTCTCTTCTCTCTCTTCTCTTTCTCTCTCTCTCTCTCTCTCTCTCTCTCTCTTTCTCTCTCTCTTCTCTCTCTATTCTCTCTCTCTCTCTTCTCTTTCTCTCTCTCTCTCTCTCTCTTTTCTCTCTTCTCTCTTCTCTCTTCTCTCTTCTCTCTTCTCTCTCTCTCTCTCTCTCTCTCTCTCTCTCTCTCTTCTAGATCGTGACTTGCCGAAGAGGTTCCTGAAGAAGTTGAAAGGATAATAGTGGTGACTGTGTGAGTTATAAGGATGTCTGGGGGGGGGGGGGAGTAAAATGCTTGTGATACCTTTGATTGGTAGCGAAATTCTTGATAATGATAGTATTGATGATCATGATGATAGTGGTGGTGATGGTGATAATGATTATGGTGATGGTAGTGATGATGGCTATGATGGAGATGATGATGTAGCAACAACACTATCACTAATAACTGTAGCATAATAATAATGATCCTATTATTAACGTTGAAAAGAGTAATCATAATAATATAATAAAAAAAATGTATGAATAGTAAAAAGATAAAAATAAGGAAATTATTCATAACATAAGAAACGACAATATCAAATTATAATGTAATGATAATCATACTGACAATGGTAATGCTAAAATTACTTATACTCTTACTGCTACTGCTGCTATTGAAGCTACTGCTACTACTACTATTACAAATAATAAAACTACTACTTACGACAACGACGATGATGATGATGAGGATAGTAATAGTAGTAATAGTAATAAAGATAATGACAACAACAATAATACTATTCATGATAATAATAATAATGATATTATTAATAATGACACTGATAGTGATGGTAATTAATGTAATGATAATAATAAAAGAATAATGATGATAATAGTTATGATAATAATAATAATAATAATAATAGTATTAATGATAATAATGATTATGATGATGATATTATTATTATTATTATCATTATTATCAATAGGAACAATGATAATAGTGGTAATAGTAATTATCATGATACTGCTGATAACAATGATAATAATAATAATAATAATAATTATAACAATAATGACAATAACAATAATGGTAATAATAGTAATAATACCAATAATAATAATAATACCAATAATAATAATAATAATAAACAGAAAAAACAATACCAATGATAATAACAACAATAATAATATTGATAATAAAAAGGAAAAAAAAAACAATGATAATAACAACAACAATAATAATGATAATAAAAAGAAAAACAATACCAATGATAATAACAACAACAATAATAATGATAATGATGAGAATAATAATAATAAGGATAATAATAATAATAATAACAATAATAATAATAATAGTGATAGTAATGACAATAATAACAGCAATAAAAAGAACAACGATAATGATAAAAACAATGATAACAATAATGTTACTGATAATCATAATCACATAAATAATAGATACATTATCATTGCGTTGATAATACTAATGATATTACTAATACTAATAGTACTACTAAAAACAATGGAAATGATAATGAATTTAATAAATCTCTGATGATGATGATACTGCTACTTCTTCTATTACTACTATTATTACTACAGTTATTACTGCCAACTCCACTACTACTACTACTAATTCTGCAACTATTACTACTACCATAACTACTACTACTATTACTTCTGCTGTTGCTGTTATTGCTTATAATAATGATAATGGTAATAAGAATAAGAATAAGAATAAGAACAGAAATGTCAGGATGGAAGGGGAGTACGAAAATGGCAAAAACAAAGACAATTAAAACAAATCTAAAACAAAATCAAGAATGACTGATCACGAAAATTTGATAATATAAAAATAAAACTCAACCGACAAAAAAAAAAAAAAAGAGAGAGAGAGAGAAATAAAAGAAAAAATAAAGAAGGCAAGTCACAAGAACCGAGAACGCATTTGCAAACGAACAAGGTCAAGCAAGTTTCGGAATTGACCATGCATGCAAAATACCACGATGTGAGAATTGGTAAAAGGGGTAACTGATCTAAACTGATGCCGTGCAAAATTAGGCCTTCTGGTAGAAGGAGAGAAGGGCTATGCCTTCGGGTAGAAGGAAAGAAGGGCTTATTTGTCATACGGTTAATGGATAAGTGTAAACGAGAATAAAATTTAAAAAAAAATTGTTGTAGGTCTTGTTATGACTATCGTAATACTGTGTTATTATTATAATTCGCGTATTTTCATATTATTTATGTGATTAGCCTGTCGTAAAGTTATAGTTAGCTTCACGTTATTGTTATTGTTGCCATTATCGTATCTGCGTGATAAATTACTATTCACATATCATTAGTAACTATCAGCATGCCTATTACCTTATTAATATACGTTGCAAGCATTATCACAATCCATTTATAAGGCACTATAATAATTTCACATCTTAGCTAAATAAACAATAAGAAGGTCAACTCAAAATCACTCCAACATCAATTTACTCCACAATTTAGTTTTCTTCTGCCCGGCACTCCTCGCTCCCCATGGGCTCACGTCCACTGATTCGGGAGTCTTTGTTTACAACTAGAAGGGAATTGTGGGTAGTGGCCCTTACCGTGATCCACTTATCGCTTTGTTGTTGTTTTTAAGGTAAACAACTATTCGTTCTTGAGGGATAATGGGCCGGTGTGTGAAACGAGGGAGGATTATGGGAACGGAAAAATAAATAAATCTCCGAAAAACAGCGAATAGGAAATGCAGAAAAAGAAGTAAACGTGCAGGAAAATAGAAAAATAAGAATCGGACTGTCCTTGCTCCTATCCTTCCACCGTACGCCAGCCATTTGATATGTTGAACTGTTGGCTCAAGAATCACTAATTATAAATCTGACTAGTGAAGGGTGAAGTAGTTTCAGATATGAAATGACTAAAGAAAATAGATGATACTGAAAGAAAGCATATTACCAGATATGCACACGACTTGGGAGTATAGATCTCTGTAGTGCCATTAGTATCATTAACATTTATTGCAATCAATTCATTACTAATATTAATATGGTTCTGACTATTTTTGTTCCTTTGCGCTTTGTTGGTTTGTGCATCCATAAGTATAATTATATTTATCGTTTATATATTCATTAATTAATTTATTTATTTACAAGTATCATTACTGCTGATGTAACTATTACTATTGCTTGTAGTTGTTATCTTTATATCACATTCTTTATCAGAGTATCTGGATTATCCTCATCACTACTGTTGTTCAATATCATTATATACATAATTATTTTCCTGTTATCAATATCACTGTCAAAGACTTTCTTTTGATAAATTCTGACATTTCATTTTTGCCTTTGTTATATTATAGTAAACTGGAGTAGGCATACTTTTTCATCTTCGTATTTTTATTTCCTCGATATTTGTCAACAGATTTAAGCGAATTCAGATATTAACTGATGCACTTTTCCCTTATATCATTAAGTTTGTCTTTATAGGTCTGCGTTACTTTCAGTATTTGTGGTTTAAGATGATAATTTTTTTATTACCGTTGTGATCGTTACTAATATATTACTTTTACGTTAGTATTGATACATTACAATTACTAATGGTATGTACTTTTAACAATAATTGTTAATCGAATGACTATTATTATGACCAAATAAATATAATGTGACTGCGGACTTAAAGTCAAACCATTTTGATGTAATATAGTGTTCTTATGTCTGACAATAGAATTCGTGTTAGTTGGCTTGAAATTATTTGATTTTGGTGTAACGAGACACACACACACACACACACACACACACACACACACACACACACACACACACACACACACACACACACACACACACACATACACACACAGAAATAGTCTGTGTATATGCCTTATATACATTTTATTCATGTCCTTTAAAGAAATCTCAACTTGATACAAAACTCTGGTCTTCTTTATACGCCTCTTTTTGACTCCTTACACCCCTTTCGCTTTTAAAGATCGCGTGTTAGTTATAGAAATAACAGTTACATTGCTATTAAAGACGATTGATCATAAATATATAAACAGATGTAATTTAGGTGGTAAATCTAATAGCATAACGGATCTTACATGATTTATTCCCGTGGTTTTGAATTTAAAATTTACTTATTTATGGAATTTATTATGAATAGAAAGTAAAGTTATTATTCCTCATTTGCAAAATTTCAGATAAGAATGCCAACCCATACGATACGTTATACAAATATATATATATAGTGAGTGCCTGAGGACTTGTGACAACAAATTACTTAAACCGTATGATAAAGCAAAAGTTCCTGTCAATTCTAGCTTAAACTTGCACATTCTCTTTTAAGTGGAAAAAAAAACTAAAGAAGAGAAACCAGACAAGTAATGTAATATATGCCGCATACACAAAGAAGTAAAAACAAACAAACTAGGAGAGGAATGAAGATAATTCCAGATAAAGACAAAAGATCGGATATTTCTCCAACATTCTGAGAAAAGGATAAAAGGTAAGCGGCCAAGATGCGTTGGTAAGGTGCCAGCGTTTGGAATGAAATGTGAAGTTCATCTGTGTTGTGAATAAAAAGAAATGGCCTTCTAGAATTTCATACAAAACAGCTAAAAAAAAAAAAAAAAAATCAACACAAGCAGACTATTTTACTTATTTGATTTTAGAAACATGAATATATATATATATATATATATATATATATATATATATATATATATATATATATATATATATATATATATATATAATGCTTATAAAACGAGAAAGAGAGAAATGTTTATTGGTATTTGCTGTTTCGATGGGAAATTGTTGAAAAGTCTGATCATTTTTGCAAAATACGTTCTGTATAACAAAAACGACAAATTTGTTCCTTTCACGAAAATCGTTTATAGCCAATGGAATTTCCAGAACACTTGGTGCGGCTTATAAACAACCCCACCACAATATTTTCTCACCCTGGAACATTCTAAGGTAAAGCAAAGCAAAGATATATATTATCTTTGCTATATAGTCTTCAAACATTATCCCAAACCTTGTCTGATCTGCATGGCCTGGAGAATGCACTAGCCAACAGAATGGATTGATTGTCCTTAATGTTACCACCATTGCCTTTATTACTGTGCCACAATTAAACGATTTCTGATACTATGGCAACCATCAAAGCCAATACAAAAGTCAGAACTGTAATTGATGTTCAAGTTTGGCAAAAAGAAAAAACAAAGAAAGAGAGAGAGAGAGAGAGAGAGAGGGAAAGGGGGGGGTCAGGAACAAAATTCTCTGAATCTCTTAAAAAAAAAAAAAAAAATCCCAGCGACTAAACCTAAAGGAGATCTCGCAAGTCTTTCGGAATATGGCAAGACGTCGCAGGGACACCAACAGAAAGTACTATTGTGTACTTAGTACATATCGCTATGGAGTAGCTTTAGCACTGTTCTCTAGACCTCACCCGACGCTGAAAAGGTTTAATGAACGTCCTACTAAAAAATATTTTATGTGACAAAATAAAAACATGAACAGAGTAATACTGTCATTTCCAATGTGTAGTGTATAGTTTGTTTTATCCGTTTAAACGATCGAGGAACTACTGTATTTGTTCTTATGTGGAGACGATTCGCATAGTTAAAAGTGATCACACTAGTGTTTCATTACAAGTTGATAGAGCTGTTTCATTTCTCTTTAAATTACTTGTTAGATTGTGCGAAATACCAACTACTACCATTCTTATACTGACTAATTTAAATATAGTATTTCTATATATATAATCAATGACTGAGGACTTTGAGGTTCCGAAGAAAAAACAAATATTTCTATATGAATTCAAGCTTAAACGTGTATATTATATTTGGCTCTGGTGAAAGAATAGAGGTAAATAGATAAAACGGCCATGCAATGTAACAGATGCCGCATACACTAACAACTAAGAATAAGTAAGCTCATTCCTAATAAAGACAAAGATATGCTTTGGTATTTCCCTATCATTTCTGAGAAAAGGGGAGCATGTAAGCTGCCAGGATGCTTTGTCATGAAATGGGTAGTTCATCTGTATCGTAAATCAGAGAAATTACCTTTTAGAATTCCACATAAAACTGGCAGAAGAGGAATTATTCATTTGCACACGTTCAAACTATTATATCATGAAATTTACACAAAGGTGAAGTTAAAAAAAAGAGAAAACATTATATATATATATATATATATATATATATATATATATATATATATAT
>NW_027213343.1:17500-25000 GCF_042767895.1 Penaeus vannamei | reverse complement strand
ACCCCCTCCCTCCCTCTCCCCTCACCCCTCATCCCCTCCCTATACCCCCCTTCCCCCTCACCCCCCCTCAACCCCCCTTCCTCCTTACCCTCACCCTCAGCCCCTCCCTCTACCCACCCACCCCTTCCCCATCACCCCTCCCTCTACCCGCCCTTCCTCCTCACACCCCTCCTCACCCTCACACCCTCCCTCCCTCTCCCTCACCTCCCTCCCTCTCCCTCACACCTCCCTCCCTCTCCCTCACACCCTCCCTCCCTCTCCCTCACACCCTCCCTCCCTCTCCCTCACACCCTCCCTCCCTCTCCCTCACCCTCACACCCTCCCTCCCTCTCCCCCCCTCACCCTCACACCCTCCCTCCCTCCCTCACCCTCACACCCTCCCTCCCTCTCCTCACCCTCACACCCTCCCTCCCTCTCCCTCTCCCTCACCCTCCCTCCCTCTCCTCACCCTCACACCCTCCCTCCCTCTCCCTCTTCCTCCCTCACACCCTCACTCCCTCCCTCTCCCTCACACCCTCCCTCCCTCCCTCTCCCTCACACCCTCCCTCCCTCCCTCTCCCTCACCCTCACACCCTCCCTCCCTCTCCCTCACCCTCACACCCTCCCTCCCTCTCCCTCACCCTCACACCCTCCCTCCCTCTCCCTCACCCTCACACCCTCCCTCCCTCTCCCTCACCCTCACACCCTCCCTCCCTCTCCCTCACCCTCCCTCACATCCTGCCTCCCTCTCCCTCACACCTCCCTCCCTCTCCCTCACCCTCACACCTCCCTCCCTCTCCCTCACATCCTCCCTCCCTCCCTCTCCTCACCCCTTTCCACACCCTCCCTCCCCTCCCTCTACCCACCCACCCCCTTCCCCATCACCCCTCCCTCTACCCGCCCTTCCTCCCCACACCCTCCCTCCCTCTCCCTCACCCTCACACCCTCCCTCCCTCTCCCTCACACCCTCCCTCCCTCTCCCTCACCCTCCCTCACATCCTGCCAAGCCCCTTCGCAGTAACACCGGAAGGATAGTTTGCTTACATACACCACAACCCACCTCTTGAACTCCTGGTTTCTCTTGCATGTTAATTAGGAACGAAGGAGAAGGGGAGTGGGAAGGAGGGAAGAAAGAAAAAAAAAAGGATAAATTGGAAGTGGGGAAAGGGGAGGGAAGGGAGTGGGAGGAGGTAAAAAAAAAAAGAAAAGAAAATGTAAAAAAAAATTACCTTGATTGGGGGGAATTAAGAAAAAGAAAGAAAGAAAGGTAGATGATAAACTTCTACTTTTGGAATTAA
Source organism: Penaeus vannamei (assembly GCF_042767895.1). Classification (NCBI taxonomy): domain Eukaryota; kingdom Metazoa; phylum Arthropoda; class Malacostraca; order Decapoda; family Penaeidae; genus Penaeus; species Penaeus vannamei. Next base: position 23,723 of record NW_027213343.1, on the reverse strand, counting down.
GGGGGAAGAAGAATTCGATGAAAGTATGATAAAAGGAATAAGGAGGAAAGTGACAGAAAGGAAAAATATAAATAAATGACGATGGTTGACGGAGATACTCTTAAGGGAAAAGATTGACAAAGGAAAGGTCATTTCGAAAAAGATATCAGGCATGGAGGAAAAAAGAAGAGAGAGAGAGAGAGAGAGAGGGAGGGAGGAAGAGAGAGAGAGAGAGAGAGAGAGAAAGAGAGAGAGAGAGAGAGAGAGAGAGAGAGAGAGAGAGAGAGAGAGAGAGAGAGAGAGAGAGAGAGAGAGAGAGAGAGACAGAGACAAATAATCAAACACAAATAAAAAAAAATAGACATCCAACCACAAAGAATTGGAACAAGACAACAAGAGAACAAAACAACAACAACAACAACAACAAAATCATGAACGAAAGAAGGTAAGACAATCATCTCCCATTATTTATCTCTATCTGTCTCTCTATCTGTCTCTTCTTCACTTTAGCGTCGTAATGAACACACACACGAGTTGCCAATGTGTCTTCACGAGGCGACTTAAGTGCTGGACGTGTGGCACATACTGACAGACGCAGACGGATCGACTCGTGTTAAGGAGGAAGCTCTGGACTGGCATAAAAAGAATGATCATTTACATAATGTAGGAGGAATTTACACGATGGCGTACGATGCCTTTCGTTTCGTTATTCGTCAGCATAATGGGAGTCTCAGAAAGCATCGCTCAGGAAGTACGAGTTGTTATGAAAGCAGAAGGGAAAGAGGTTTTATGTAAAGCAGTTTATGACTTCTTGCAATTAGTTTGATTTCTTGTGCGTTGCGGGAACCGACTGTGAGCGGCATTTGTATACTTTTGATTTTTTTCTTTTTTTATTGGCGTTTCTCTTATTTCTTTGGATTATTTGGGCTTTTGTAGTTAAATGAAGGACTATATTTTGATTATTTTGATGCTGTTTTATATTCTTCGTTTTTTTCTCATTCGTTAAATTGGTCATTTCCACTTTTGCAGTCAAAGGAAGGCTAAGTGTACGTAAAAAAAAGAAAAAAAAAAAAGAAAAGAAAAAAAATGGTACTATTAAAATGATAAGGACTTCATGTATTTATTTGAATAAGTGTACGTCCCTGAATATGACTGCACTGAATTAGACAAAGTCCATTTAAATGCAGATCTATTTAGCAACTGCTTAGCAATCACACCTCGTCTCTGGGATTCCGCACATCTGTTAATCTAATGCGGACCAGATATGCATGAGGAAGTGTTTTGTTGTTGTTGTTGTTGTTGTTGTTGTTTAGGGCTTGGTGCGACGTTGCAAATGCTATGAAATATCGAACCGAATTATCTGATATCGTTGGGTAGTAAAATATACCTCGCAAACTTTTTGTTCTTTTTATTTAATTAATCAACTTATTTATTTATTTATTTGTTATTATTATTATCATTATCATTATTATTATCATTATCATCTATATCATCATTACCGTTATTATTATTATTATTATTATTATTATTATTATCATTATTATTATTATTATTATTATTATTATTATTATTATTAAAAGATTCGTTTAACTTACTTTTAAACAAACGTAGGCGTTTTTTAGGGTGTTCAGTCCCAATTGTTTTATTCTCATCCAATAAAATACGTTCATCCTCAATGAAGTCTGTAGTAAATTTTGTATATTTTTGTTGTCGAGATTTTAAATCTAACACTGTTAGAGGCCATATTGTACAGTATTTTTCAAGTGAATACTTTTCTTAATTTATTGTCTATTTTGAACCTATAACGACTCTTAGTTTTCAGGTGACTGTTCTTCTTAACCTAATGTCTGTTTTGAATCTATAACTACTCTTGTAACTAAGCTTTACCTCTTCTCTGAGTTGACTTAGAGAACAGATAACCTACCTGGCGTTCACTTGCACGTTATAGAATCTTCGTAGCGTTGTTTTCCTGCGAGATTCACCGTAGTGTAATTTACTATAGTGTAAGTATGTAGGTCTGAGGAGGTGGGTATGTTCGATATGAGGAGGATTGTTTACAAGGTTATAAAAATATATATATTTAATTTTTTCTAAAGATTTTTCTTATTTAAAATTTAATTTTTTTATTTAAAGCTTTTTTTTTTTTTTTTTTTTTTTTTTTTTTTTTTTTTTTTTTTTTTTTTTTTTTTGCGGGCAAGTCTGGTGATAATGAAATGTCGGCGGGAGGAAAAAAAATTCTAGCTCCAAAATGATGGAGACAGAGAGAGAGAGAAGTAAAGGAATGTCTCAGTTCCAGCCCCACTTGGAGGAAGTACAATTCTGTCTAACTACAAGTCTTCGAGAAGTTGAATGAAAACGACAAAGATTTTTTTAACCAGAATTTGTTATTTTGGAAATCAAAATAAAAATATTCGCGATAGACAATATATATGACATGACTCATGAGAGTAAGGTATTTCCGCCAAAAATACTTTATTTTTGTTTTGAGGACGGGAGAAACGATACTATACGTAATTAATCATAGACAAATTGATTATTATTATTATTACTATTATTATTATTATTATTTTGTTATTTCTTTCGCAGACGTCACAATATCGGCGCGAAATTAGAATATAAAAGATTCGGGATTTTCATAAATGTATTTTACGTCTTGAGAATGTTTGTCTTTCACTACTCACTGTTTCTCTCTTCTTCCCCTTCATGTAATGATCACGCGGCGAGCCCGCTATTCAAGAAAAAAAATGTGGTGGCCTAAAGACGTGTTCTCAATTTCTATCTATTGTTTTTCATTTATTTAGTTTCTTTTTCTTTTTTCTTTTTTGGAGAGGGAGGGGGTCGGTAGTGTGTCAAGTGAACGCAAGGTTGACAAGTTACTGTGGACCAATTCACATTACAGGAACTGTGTTTGACGTTTGAGTTCAAGATGTTGACTCCAATGAACACTTGTTATTATTAAGTATCTGTTTAGATCGGAGAGAGAGAGAGAGAGAGAGAGAGAGAGACAGAGGGAGATAAAAAAAAAGATAGAACGAAAGCGAAAGCGAGAGAGTTAGAGAGAGAGATCGAGAGAGAAAGACAGACATACAGAGAGAGAGAGAAAAAAAAGACGAGAGTGAAAGAAAGAAAGCGAGAGAGTGACAGAGAGAGAGAGCTAGATAGAGAGAAAGACAGATACAGAGCCAGAGAAAAAGAGAGAGAGACAGAGACAGAGAGAGAGAGAAATGGGCAAACACAGAGAGAGAGAGAAAAAAGATAGAACGAAAGCGAAAGCGAGAGAGTGACAGAGAGAGAGAGCTAGATAGAGAGAAAGGTAGATACAGAGACAGAGAAAAAGAGAGAGAGAGACAGAGAGAGAGAGAGATAGAGAGAAAAAGACAGACAGAGACAGAAAAAGAGAACAAGAAAGAAAATGAAATATGCCCTATATGCCCAGTTGCTTATCCTAAATCGCAAAACTTTTCCCTTTCCCGCAGTCAACTTGGAATAAATCTAGTTACGTTTATTGCGACTAAAATCCCTTTCCTGTCAGCCATTGTTGTTAATCTGTCAGGAATTCTGGCTTAAGCAGGCGTGCGAATCCATGATTGGTGCCTTGGGACGAAGTGTAACCCACTTACGTAACTAGGAAAGTCTGCTGATTACTACTGCTGCTACTACTTCTACCACCTCAACCTCCACCATCATTGCTACTCCTACTACTATTACTACTATTACTACTACTACTTCTACTACTGCTGCTACTGCTATTGCTACTACAACAACAACATCATCAACAACAACAGCAGCAACAACAGCAGCAACAACAACAACATCAACAACAGCCAAAACAACATCAACAACAACTACTACTACTACTGCTGCTGCTGCTGCTGCTGCTGCTAAGTTTAACTCAATTAAGTAACTATGAAAGCGTGTTAATTACTGCAATAACATCAACAACTACTGCTACCACCACCAACTCTACTACTACTACTACTACTTTTATTATCAATACTACTTCGACTAACTACCACTACTGCTTCTACTATTACTGCTACTGTGTGAAATTCTTAGCGATTATTATTTTTTTCTCGTTTTTTGTTTTTCAAATAGAGATATGGACAAAGAGGCAGATGGAAACAGAGGTGGATAGAGAACAGTAAAACATAAAAAAGAAGAGAGAGAGAAAAAGATGAGAGAGAAGGAGTGAGAAAAGAGAGAGAGAGAGAGAGAGAGAGAGAGAGAGAGAGAGAGAGAGAGAGAGAGAGAGAGAGAGAGAGAGGAGAGAGAGAGAGAGAGAGAGAGAGAAAGAGAAAGAGTTAGAGAAGAGTTAGAGAAGAGAGAGAGAAGAGTTAGAGAAGAGAGAGAGAGAGAGAGAGAAAAGATAGATAGAGATATATAGAGAGAGAACGAATAACTGAAAGGTACTTCCATATTCTTCAAATCCAAGTGTCTCTTTTAACCTGAAACTCTCTATATTGAGAGAAAAGAGAGAGAGAAAAAACAATAGACAGAAGATAGATAGAGAGATATATAGAGAGAACAAATGACTGAAAGATACTTCCATATTCTTCAAATCCAAGTGTCTCTTTTAACCTGAAACTCTCTACATGGCGCTTCTCTCGATCATTCGAAGTTTTACGCAATAAGGAAAGACGCCATTACGATATTATCTTTCTCCAAATCTGTGCTTGTTTGAGTTTTCGGTTCTGACCGCCCCCCCTCCCTCCCTCTCCCCTTCCTTCTCCCCCTCCTTCTCCCCGCTCCTTCTCGCTCCTTCTCTCTCCCTCTTCCTTCCTTCCCCTTCCTTCTCCCCTCCCTCCCCTCTACCTCTCCTTCTCCCCCTTCCTCTCCTCCCTCTCCTTCTCCCCTTCCTTCTCCCCCTCTCTCTCTCCCCTTCCTCTCCCCCTCCTTCTCCCCTTCCTTCTCCCCCTCCCTTCTCCCCCTTCCTCTCCCTCCTTCTCCCCCTCCCTCTCCTCCTTCTCTCCTCCTTCTCCCTCCTTCTCCCCCTTCCTTCCTCCTCCTCCTTCTCCCCCCCTGCCCTCTCTCCCCCTCCTTTTCTTCCCCCTCCTTCTCCCCCTCCTTCCTCCCTTCCTCTCCCTTCCTTCCCCTGTCCTCTCCCCTCCTTCTCCCTCCTTCTCCCCCTTCCTCTCCCCCTCCTTCTCCCCCTTCCTCTCCCCCTCCTACCCCCTTCCTCTCCCAGTCCTTCCTCTCCCCCTTCCTTCTCCTCCCTCCCTTCCCTTCCCCTCAACCACTCCCTTTCCCTTCTCCTTCAGCCTCCCTTCCCTTTTCTCACTTCCCCCCTCCCTCTCACGTCATTTCCTTCCTCCCTCCTTCGTCTCTCCCACTCCTTTCTCTCTCTCTCTCCTCCTTGCCCTTCCCTTTCCTTCCTTCACCTCTTCTCCCTTTCCCTTGCCCCTCCTCCTCCCCTTCCTCCTCCCCCTCCCCCTCTCCTTTCCCCTCGTCTTCTCCCTCCCTCTCATTTTTTTATATTTTTTTTCATGGCTTTGTTTCTGCGTTTTCGTGTACGAGAGATAGTATGCGTGTTCGTGTGTTTATTTGTTTGTATGTGTGACAGTATGTTTATTCGGAACCGGAAGATTGTATGTGTGTTTTTTTTCTTATGTTTGTTTGTTGGCCTTCCTTTTATTATTATTATTATTATTGTTATTATTATTATTATTATTATTATTATTACTATTATTATTATTATTATTGTTAATATTACTATTATTATTATCATTATTACTATTATTATTATTATTATTATTATTATTATCATTATTATTATTATCGTTATTAGCATTATTATCATTTGTTCATCTATTTTTTTTATTTACCTATTACTATTATTATTATCATTATTATTATTTCTTTTTTTTTTTACAATACGCGGGTTTATATATTCATGTATGCGTAGAAGGACGGATTTTCACAATTTCTTATGCGTATGTGCAAGCAACATGTACTCACTCGTTAATGTGCGTGTGTGGTTTTCCCGTAATTGTATTCTCACCGGATGCATGACCAGATTGCATGACTGCCTTCTCTACTTACGGGTTGTGTAGTAGACACCCTCAGGAAAAAAAACGGAAAAAAGCGAACAAAACGAAAAAAAAAAAGTTGAAATTTCAATTACCGTAAATACAGACTGACAGCCATTGAACTGAACGAAAATATTGGAGAGAGATTTTAAAAAATGAATATGTATGTTCCAAATTGAATCTTGAGTGAAAAGAGAGTTATTTTCTTCCGTTCAGTT
>NW_027213343.1:0-2500 GCF_042767895.1 Penaeus vannamei | reverse complement strand
CTCTCTCCCTCTCTCTCTCTCTCTCTCTCTCTCTCTCTCTCTCTCTCTCTCTCTCTCTCTCTCTCTTTCTTTCTCTCTCTCTCTCTCTTTTTGTCTGTCACGATAGAAAAATAAAGATACTCCATCAAAAATGAGAGAAAGGAAACCAAAAAATAAAGAAACGGAAGGAGAAAGCAAAGAAAAGTCACAGAACGAGAAAAGAAGAGAGAGAAGAAGAAGAGAAGAAGAAAAAGAAGAAAAAAAGAAAAAGAAGAGAAGAAAGAGCAGCAAGGAAAATCATGAGATATATACATATCTTTTAAAACTATTTTATTTCATCTTTAATTACTGAAGTATCTAATTTCTAATTACTGAAGTATCAAGATTAAGATTTTATCTCACCGAATCACACCAGCAATTAAAAGTACAAAACAGAAACATCAAAAACTGTGTAATTCCCATCTAAATTAATAGAGAGAGAGAGAGAGAGCGAGAGACAGACAGACAGACAGACAGAACGATAAAAAAACACCTGAAAAAGATGAAAAAACGATGATGAAAAATCTAAATATACACAAATTCTGTAATAATAATGATGATGATGATAATTAAGATAATGATGATGACAGTAATAGTAACGATAATGACAGTAATAATGACAGTGATAATAATAATTATAATAATGATGATGATGAGGATGATAATGACAATGTAATAACACCAATTATCATCATAATAGGAATGATGAAAATAATAATAATGATAATGATGATAATTGCAATGATAACAATCATGATTATGATAATGATAAGGATGATACTTATATCAATAATATTGATAATGGTGATGATAACAACAATAGCACTAATGATAGTAATAATAGTAATGATAATGATAAAATTCATGATGATAATGATAGTAATGATGATGACGATGATAATTGTAATTATCACAATAATGATAACAATAATGCTGATAATGACAATAATAATAATAATAATAATAATAATAATGATAATAATGATAATAATAATGATAATAATAATAATAATAATAATAATAATGATGATGATAATTATGATAATAATAATAATAATAATAATATTAATAGTAATAATAGTAATAGTAGTAATGATAACAATGATGATAATAGAAATAGTAATGATAGTAATGATGAAAACAATGATGATAATGAAAGTGAACATAATGATAATGATAATTATGGAAAATTGTAATAATGATAATGATGATAATGATAATAATAAGTACACTAATAATGAAAATAATGATAATGATAATGATACCAATAATGACAATAATAATGGTTATAACAATAATAATAACAAAGATAATGATAATGACAATTGTAATGGTTATAGTGATAAAAATGATATGAATAATGATAATGGAGATAATGATAATATTGACAGTTATAATAATAATCAACACAATAATTACAATAATCATGATATTAATGATGATAATGAAAATAGTAATGATGATTATAATAACGATAATAACAATGATACTGTTACTGACATTAATAATGACAAAAATAATGATGCTAGTTATAGTAGTAATAGCAGAAGTGATGATAATGGTAATGATGATAATAAATATGATGAGGATGATGAAAATGATAATAACAAAATCAATAACAATGATAATAACAAAGTCAATGAAAACGATAATAATAACGATAACGATAAAAATAAGGCAATGATAACAATAACAACACTAACAACATCAACAACAGAAAGGTTACAACAAGTACACACACACACACACACACACACACACACACATAGAGAGAGAGAGAGAGAGAGAGAGGAGGAGAAACCAGACAACGTTATACCAAAGAAAGAAATAAAAAGGCCAAGGTTTCTTAATGGCGGTCTAGTAGTGTAGGGCAAGGCAAGATGGAGAGAGATACGAATGGAAAGAGAAAGAAGGGAGAGAGAAAGAGGGAGTTTAAGAGAATAGGTGAGAGGGAAGATAGATTAAAAGTATAGAGAGTTATGTAGGATATGGAGGGGGAGGAGAAGAGATAGAGAGGGTAAGAGAAAGAGATGGAATGAGTGAAAGCGATTTAGTGAGATATAGAGTGTAAGGGAGAGGGAAAGAGAGGGAGAGAGAAGGAATGGAAAAAAGAAGGGGATAGGGTTTAGCGCAAAAGAGAATATATGGGAGAGAGAAAGAAGGGAAAAGAGTGAGATACGAAATATTACGAAAGAGAAAGAAGGGAGAGAGAAAGAGAAGGAGAAGAAAGAGGGGAAAAGAGTGATATATGATTTGATGCAAAAGAGAATGAGGGGAGAGAGAGAAAGAAAGAAAAAGAGAGAATGAAAAAAGCGAAGGAAGGAATGACAGAAAATAAAGAAAAACAAATATGATCAGAGATTTCGAAGAAGGCTCCAAAAGCAAAACAGAAAAGAAAGAACAGACAAGAAAAACAAGAATAATACCTAATTTCGGCCAAAGAAAGCGAGAGAAGGTATCATAAGACCTTGAAGAATATTAA
>NW_027213341.1:50000-55000 GCF_042767895.1 Penaeus vannamei | reverse complement strand
TTCTTTCTTTCTTTCTCTTTCATTTCCCTTCCCCTTTCTCTCTCATTCTGGTATTCAACCCATTCTTTTCTCTCTTTCTCTTCCTTGCATTTCCCCCATCCTTTCCCACTTTACTCTCATATCTCCCACTTCCCTCTCTTTCTTTATCTCGCTCTTTCTTTTCTCATTCTTCTATGCTAATTTGTGCAGTCGTAATGTATTCACGTATCCTTTTTCCCTTTCGTTTCTTCTTCCTTTCGCTTTCTTAACCCTTGGTATCTTTTTCCTCCTTTCTCTGTCTATTTCAGTCTGTTTGTTCGCTTGTCTCTCTCTCTCTCTCTTTCTATGTCTCTGTCTCTCATTTTCCTCTGTCTATACGGGAATGTCTACGTCTGTCTGTCTGCTTTTTCTCTCTGTCTCTCTTTCTCTCTCTCTCTCTCTCTTCCTTTCTCTTTCCTCCCCAAAAAACATTCTCGCTCTCACCTTCTCTCATTAACGCCTTTCTCTCCCTCTCTCATATCACCTCGTCTCTGCCTGCCTCACTTCCTGCCAGACACGCCCCTGCATAAACCTTTTCTCTGCAAAGATTTATTTATGACTAGTTATATTGCACTAACCCTTTTCCCCCCTTTTCCAACACAGGGTGATTCCTCGTTGCAAAAATCCTATGTCCCTCTTCTCGACTCTTGGCTAAACTCTTTGATTTTATCTTTGCGAATATCCTCTTTTTGACTTTAATGTTTTTTTTTTTTTTTTTTTTTTTTTTTTTTTGTATTCCTATTGCTATTGCGGTCAGAGCATTAGAGTTAGTCCCTGTTGATCGAATCCCCCGTTGCTGGAGTTGCAACAGAAGGGTAAAAGCTCTGTTGCAAGGCGCTGGTTTTGCAATCGCAGTCTCTCTCGTTGACGTCAGACTAGCCTCTCTCTCAGCTGACTCTGCTAGCATCGGTATACTAGGGTCAAAGTCGGGGTAGAAAGGAACTAGGTACCATCCCGCGGCTATGAATGCTTAAAGTGTAATTACCATTATTAATAGTTACTGTTATCATTAATTATTAATTATTATTATCATTATTTTTATTATTATTATTATCATTATCTTTATTATTATTATTATTATTTTTATTATTATTATCATATTTATCAACTTCATTAATTTATCATTATTTACCAAATTCATTAATTTAGTTATCATTATTTACCAAATTCATTAATTTAGTTATCATTATTTACCAAATTCATTAACTTAATTATCATTATTTACCAAATTCATTAACTTAATTATCATTATTTACCAAATTCATCAATTTAGTTATCATTATTTACCAAATTCATTAATGCAATCATCATTATTTACCAAATTCATTAATTTAGTTCTCATTATTTACCAAATTAATTAATTCAATCATCATTATTTACCAAATTCATTCAGTTATCATTATTTACCATATTCATTAATTTAGTTATCATTATTTACCAAATTCATTAATTCAATCATCATTATTTACCAAATTCATTAATTTAGTTTAATTTCATTTGTTACAGCGGTTGTTCATGGCGTGACAAGCTATGTGTTTACTTTGCTTTCCACGAGCGGTGCGGGAATCGAACGCGGGCCAGACGAGACCGCTACCGCTGCACCACCAACACGAATGTTGAACAAGATGAACTATCCATCTTAATTAATAGAACTATACGATAATTGCCATCTTTATTCATGTTGTTAATACTAGAACTATTATCATTGATCTATCTTATTCCCTTTGTTGTTTCTCAGGCATGAGATCGTGACTGTGTTTAGATGTCAAGGATGTCATACGGTGAGTATATTGTGGATATACACATGGTGACTATGTTGTGACTTCTGTAGCATGACAACTATATGGCGACGCATCTGAACATCGATTCAGTGACATGACATAGCATTCGATGCAGTGACAGCAATCGGGTGTCATGAACCACCACTGTAATGACACGATGCGAACCTCGATGTGGCGACAACAATAGTGTCAATAGTGGCATACAGAGTGTTGATGACAGCTCACAGATGTCGCTAAAAGGTAGTCAGTTATTTCAGAGGATTCTAACGCCCTCCCCCCCCCCCCCTGTCATTGTTTCCCCCCCACTTCTTTGTCCTTGGATGTCTGCCTGACTGTCTGTATGTTCATCTGTCTGTCTGTCTATATGAGTCTCTTCCCTCTCTCTCTCTCTCTCTCTCACTTTCATAAATCTCTCTTATATTTCTCTCTCTATATTCTCTCTTTTCTCTCCTTCACATCCCTCTAGACTCCTCTTCCTTCTCTCTCTCTCTCTCTCTCTACTCTATACTCCCCACCTCTCATCTCTACTCATACTCTCTACATCTCTCTCTCTCTCTCTCTCTCTCTCTCTCTCTCTCTCTCTCTCCTTACTCCCTCTTCTATCTATCTCCCACCCTCTTAATAACGCCCTACTTTCTCATCTCTATAAAACACTATATCTCTCTTCTCTAAACATTCATCTCTCTCTCTCTACTCTCTACATCTCTCTCTCTATCTCTCTCTCTCTCTCTCTCTCTCTCTCTCCCCCTCTCTCCCTCTACCCTGTCCCATCCCCCTTTATCTATCTATTATCTATCTCCCCCTTCTCTCTCTCTCCCTCCTCCCTCCCTCTCTCTATCTATTTATCTCCCCCTCTCTCTCCCCTCTTCTCACTCCCTCTCTCTCCCCTCTCTCTCTATCTATGTATCTATCTCCCCCCCCCTCTCTCTCTCTTTCTCTCTTTCTCTCTCTCTCTCTCCCTCCCTTTTCTCCCTTTCTTACAAAAGAGAAGAAGAAAAAAAAAAAAAAATCTGAGCCTTTCTCGACCCAAGGAACGCATCACACGACCTCATCAGGGACTATTGTAACCCTGGGGCACTACGTAGTCCCAGGGGAAGAGATAGGGGGCGTGTTCAAGAATATTTCAGGGGGGAAAAAAAGTCTTGAAGATGTAAATACAGTCCTGCGTGTGAGTGTACATTCGTTACGTATACGTGCGCGCTTGTGTGTGTGTGTGTGTGGGGGGGGGGTTAGGTATGCATGGAGGTGCATCTGTGTTCGTGTATGAATTCGTTGAATGTGTGTGACGGTTTTTTTTCTTTGTTTGTCTCGTTTTCTGTCTCTTTCACTTTCCCACTCGTTATCTCCCTCTTGTCTTAACATCTTCATCTTCCCTCCGTCCGTCCCTCTCTCTCTCTCCCTCTCTCTCTCTCTCTCTCTCTCTCTCTCTCTCTCTCTCTCTCTCTCTCTCTCTCCTCCCTCCCTCATTTTCCTTCCCTCCTCTATCTTCATCTCCCTCCCTCCTCATTCCTTCCTCCTTTCTTATCCTCCTCCCTCATTTCCTTCCCTCCCCCTTCTTATCTCTCCCTCCCTCCTCATTTCTTCCCCTTCCTCTACTTTCTCTCCCTCCCTCATACCTTCCTTCCTCCTTTTTTCCCTCTCCCTCGTTCCTTCCACTCCCCTCTCTCCTCTCCTCTCTACACCTATCCCCGTATAACATTTTTCCTTCGCATTAGCAGTCAGTGAAATCGTTAATCAAAGGAAAATTAATTTCTTCGAAGCACAAGAGGCGTAGAAGCCGTGGAGAGAGAGAGAGAGAGAGAGAGAGAGAGAGAGAGAGAGAGAGAGAGAGAGAGAGAGAGTGAGAGAATGAGATAGAGAGAGAGAGTGAGAGAATGAGAGAGACACTATAGTCGAAAACCTTATTGAATTATCTCGTAGTTTTGTTCCTTATGACGACGACGATGCTGTGTTACCTGTGATGGACGGGGTGGGTGGGGGTAGAGGGGTAAATTGGGGTGTGGGGAGTGGAGGTGTAGAAGGGGGTGAGGTAGAAGGGGATGGGGGGTGTAGGAGGGGGTGGGGAAGAGGGGGTTTAGGGATAGAGGGGGGTGGAATTTGAATGGGAGGGGGTAGGAAGGTGGTTGGGGGGTAGGGGGATGGGTTGGGGGTGTAGGAGGAGGAGGGTGGCGAAGAGGGGGTTGGGGGATAGAGGGTGAGGTAGAGCAGAGCTGGAGGATAGGAGGGGGTGGGGCCGAAGGGGTGTTAGAGGTGTTAAGGGGATGGGGTTGAAGGGTGTGTTGGGGGGATTAGGGAGGGGGTTGGGGGTATATTAGTGGGTAAGTAGTGGTGACAACAGTAGGGTGTAGGGAGGGACAGGAGCAGGTGGAGGAGGTTGGGGTAGGATATTGAAGGGGGCTAGGGGATGGGACAGGGTAGAGATAGAGAAGGCTGGGGGTGAGGGAGAGGGAGGAGAGGGTAGGATAGAGGAAGGCTAAGGGGGTAGGAGAGGAGTAGATGAGAGGGAGGAGAAGTGGGTAGGATAGAGGGGGCTAAAGGGGTTAGGAGAGTGGGTAGGGATAGGGAGGAGGGTGGGTGTATGGAGAGGGTAGGATAGAGAAAAACAGGCTGGGGTAGGAGAGGGTAGGATAGAGGAAGCTAGGGGTAGGAGAGGGTAGGATAGAGAAGGCTAAGGGTAGGAGAGGGGAGGATAGATGAGGCTAGTGGGTAGGAGAGGATACAGCAGAACGGGTCTTCGAGCTAGGGAAATGGAGGAAATAAGGTACACAAATAAGACAAACGCCACAAGATCCTGAAGAAGAGACACGAAGACACAATAATAAAAAAAAAATAACAAGAGAGAAGACAGACAATTGACAGTTGACACGTGATTGACAGGGCCTGAGAGCATAGAGAGGTTGACAGATAGCGTGGGCTTGACAGGTGGGACGGACAGGTGGTGGAGGAAGTTAGCTACAGATCGAGTTAAGCTCCGCCGAAAGGTCAAAGGTCAAGGGAACGATGAGGAGGAGGAGGAGCTGGGCGGAGTGGTGATAGGGGGGAGGTGGGGGGGGGGGGGGGGAGGGTAGTCAGGAAGTGGGCAAGTGTCGGGAGGAGAGAGTGGAAAGAGGGACGGAAGGGAGAGTCAAAGTGGAAAGAGAGGAAGAGAGAGAGTGAGGAGGGGGAGAGGGGAGGGAGGGAGGAAGGGATTGGCTATCAGAG
>NW_027213341.1:40000-45000 GCF_042767895.1 Penaeus vannamei | reverse complement strand
TTAATTTGCCCAGAATGCGATAAAGAGAGGAAAAGGAGACATTTTTTTCACGTTAATTTTCTTTTTGTCCTTCTCTCTTTTCACTTATTCTTTTCCATACTCCTTTTGTTTGTTTGTTTCTTCTCTTCTCTTTGTCCACCTTTTTCGTAGTCTAAATTTCCTCTCTCTATTTCTCTTCTTCTCTCCCTTCAGCACCTTTTCTTAATTTTATCCATTGTCTCTCTTCCTCCATTCTTTTTTTGTTTATGTACCCCTCCTCGAACATAAATAAATACAATAATAATAACTTACAAAGTTTTATTAAACAAAGGATTTTACACAAAAAAATATAAATGCAAATATTACAAGCGAGAAGAAACAACAAAATGCAACATCGTTATATACACGAGACACAAAAACCTGTACAGGATTTTAGTTAACCTTTGAAAAGACCTTTGAACTTGTCGAAGAACTTCTTGAAGGGGCGTGGGCGTGGCCTCCGGACTAGCACGTAGCCCCCGCCGCCACCGTAGCCTCCTCCTCCTCCTCCTCCGTAGCCTCCACCTCCTCCTCCTCCGCCTCCATAGCCTCCTCCTCCACCTCCACCACCGTGGCCTCCACCTACTGCACCGCCTCCATAGCCTCCTCCTCCTCCTCCATGGCCGCCTCCAAATCCTCCTCCTCCTCCTCCTCCATAGCCACCTCCACCTCCTCCTCCATGACCTCCACCGCCTCCATGTCCTCCTCCGTGTCCACCGCCCCCTCCTCCTCCGCCATATCCTCCTCCACCAGCACCATGACCTCCACCATCTCCATGACCACCTCCGCCTCCTCCACCATAACCTCCTCCTCCTCCCCCGCCTCCATGTCCTCCTCCGTGACCACCTCCTACTCCTCCTCCACCATATCCTCCGCCTCCACCTCCACCACCGTGGCCCCCACCGCCTCCATGTCCACCTCCATCTCCATATCCACCTCCTCCGCCGCCTCCATGACCTCCTCCGTGTCCTCCACCGTCTCCGTGACCTCCTCCATGACCTCCTCCGTGTCCTCCACCGTCTCCGTGTCCACCTCCACCATATCCACCTCCTCCTCCACCGCCTCCATGACCTCCTCCTCCACCCCCATGACCTCCGCCATGAGAATCCCCTCCGTCGCCGTCAAGGTGGACTACTTCGAAGTTCGAGGAGAAACCACCACCTCCTCCTCCTCCTCCTCCGGATGCTGGAGCGCCGTAGGAGGAACTCGGGGGTTCAGGGGCGCCATAGGAAGAAATCGGGACTTCAGGGGCTCCATAGGAAGAGCTAGGGACTTCAGGGGCACCATAGGAGGAGCTAGGGACTTCAGGAGCGCCATATGAAGAACTGGGGGCTTCAGGAGCGCCGTATGAAGAACTGGGGACTTCAGGGGCACCATAGGAAGAAATCGGGACTTCAGGGGCTCCATAGGAAGAGCTAGGGACTTCAGGGGCGCCATAGGAAGAGCTAGGGACTTCAGGGGCACCATAGGAAGAGCTAGGGACTTCAGGGGCTCCATAGGAAGAACTAGGGACTTCAGGGGCGCCGTAGGAGCTCGAAGGGAGGGACCCCCCGATGGAGCCTCCACCCCCGTGCCCTCCGCCTGAACCCCCGCCTCCGCCATAGCCTCCACCTCCTCCGCCAATTCCTATGCCACCTCCTCCTCCTCCGTGGCCTCCTCCACCGCCTGCACCTCCATATCCTCCTCCACTTCCTCCACCAATTCCTATGCCACCACCTCCACCTCCGTGGCCTCCTCCACCGCCTGCACCTCCATATCCTCCTCCACTTCCTCCACCAATACTTATTCCTCCATGGCCTCCTCCTCCTCCACCAGCACCTCCATATCCTCCTCCACTTCCTCCACCAATACTTATTCCACCATGGCCTCCTCCTCCTCCTCCACCGCCTGCACCTCCATATCCTCCTCCACTTCCTCCACCAATACTTATTCCTCCATGGCCTCCTCCTCCTCCTCCACCAGAAGCACCTCCATACCCACCTCCACTTCCTCCAATGGAGATGCCTCCACCTCCCCCGCCTCCTCCACTTCCTCCACCGATACTTATTCCACCATGACCACCTCCTACTCCTCCTCCACCTCCATGACTTCCTACAGAACCACCTCCTCCATATCCACCTCCTCCGCCCCCAGACCGCCTCCACCTCCGTGACCTCCTCCAACAGAACCACCTCCTCCTCCGTATCCTTCACCACCTCCTCCTCCACCGCCTCCATGACCTCCTCCAACAAACCCACCTCCTCCTCCTCCGCCTCCATGTCATCCTCCTACAGAGCCACCTCCTCCGTATCCTCCACCTCCTCCGCCCCCCAGACCACCTCCCCCTCCGTGACCTCCTCCACCGATGCTTATTCCTCCTCCTGCACCTGCACCTGCATATCCTGCACCTCCTCCACCGATGCTTATTCCTCCTCCTCCTCCTCCACCTGCACCTCCATATCCTCCACCTCCTCCACCTCCGCCTCCACTAATCCCAATACCTCCATGACCTCCTCCTCCACCTCCATATCCTCCTCCTCCACTTCCTCCCAGGCCTAGTCCTCCACCTAAGCCTCCTCCACCTAAGCCTCCTCCACCAATGGGGGCGCTGTAGGAGGAGCTCGGTGCCTCAGGAGCGCTGTAGGAACTTCCTCCTCCACCGATGCCACCTGCGATGCCACCTGCGATGCCGCCTCCGATGCCACCTGCGTGACCACCAAAATCTCGGCCAGCAGATGGTGCATTGTAAGACTGGCTGGGAACAGATGGTGTGTCATACGATTGACTGGGGACAGATGGGGTGTCGTATGACTGGCTTGGGACGGATGGGGTGTCATATGACAGGCTTGGAACAGATGGGGTGTCATATGACTGGCTTGGGACAGATGGGGTGTCATATGACAGGCTTGGGACAGATGGGGTGTCATACGATTGACTGGGGACAGATGGCGTGTCATACGATTGACTGGGGACAGATGGTGTGTCATATGACAGGCTTGGGACGGATGGGGTGTCATATGACTGGCTTGGGACAGATGGTGTGTCATATGACTGGCTTGGGACTGATGGCGTGTCATACGATTGACTGGGGACAGAAGGTGTGTCGTAAGACTGACTAGGAACAGATGGCACATCGTAGGACTGACTGGGACCGGTCGGCGCGCTGTAACTCTGGCCGAGGCCGCCTCCTCCTCCGCCGCCGAAGCCTCCGAAGGAACCGGATCCCCCGAAGGAGCCGGATCCCCCGAAGGAACCGGATCCCCCGAAGGAACCGGATCCCCCGAAGGAACCAGAGCTGCCTAAGCCTGGCGCGCTGTAGGATTGCGTGGGCACAGCTGGCGCGGAATAGCCGCTGGCGGGCTGGCTCACAGCCGGCGCCGCGTATCCCGCACCTGGCCCGCTCACGGCATCAGCCGGCCCGAAGCTGATCAGACCCCCGGAGCCGGCGCCGGTCGCCTGGGGGCCGGTGGGGGCGAAGTAGGTGTCCTGGGGCAGCGGTGCGGGGGCGCTGTAGCTCGCGCTCGGCTGCGAGAGCTGCAGCTGAATGACCTGGGTCTGCAGGGGCCCGGACTGCTGCGAAACGGACTCCAGGGGGAGAGGCTGCACCGACAGGCCGCTGTTCGGCAGCTGGTACAGCGGCGGCGGCGGGATGTTGCCCACGTCAGCTGGGTCGAGAAGAAATACGCGTTGGATTATAATCAGAAGCACATTTTAACATTAATTACACCACATGGCTTGAAAAAAAAGTGAAATGAATATATAAAAAACCGGTACAAAGAAATAAAGACAACACACATAAACGGACTGACAGAAAGGAAACAAGCTCAACACCGAGCCAGACAAAGGCAGAGAGAAGAAATTACCTTTTCTTTTCTTCACTTTGCTCTCCTTGTTCTTCGAAGAATCCGCAGCGGCGACGGAGTCCTTCTTGGCGTCCTCTGCAAGCACCCCAAGACCGCTGCCGAGTCCCACTGCAAGCACCAAGGCCAGCTGGAGAAGAAGAAAGAACGTTAATAGGCTATTCAACAACATTAATTGGCTATTCAAATTGTCCAGCTGTTTGTTCGACCCTTCGTCTATACAGCTTTTACAAGTGTTTATATATATTTTATTCTATTTATTTATTTATTATTGTCCTTTATTGTGTGTGTGTGAAACGCCCATTCCTCCGTATCCAATGCTTGTAAAAGAGCTACACTGAATATCACAATTTGCTAGGCCTGCTATATTTGCATCAGCTGATCGAACGAAAACAAACCACGCAATTCCTCTCTGGCAGAGAAACCAATCTGCTGTAGAGTTTTTCACGCCATAAATAGTCTTACTGTGAGTATAAAATCTGAATATAAAATGGATGATGTATAGGAGGAATTTTGTAGGCATGTGTTGGAGGTCACTTTTGTTTGTTTGTTTGTTTGCCTTTGTGTGCGTGTGTGTATGTGTGTATGTGTGTGTGTGTGTGTGTGTGTGTGTGTGTGTGTGTGTGTGTGTGTGTGTGTGTGTGTGTGTGTGTGTGTGTGTGTGTGTGTGTGTGTGTGTGTGTGTGTGTGTGTTTGTGTTTGTGTGCATGTGTGTGTGAGTGCGTGCATGTGTGTGTGTGCTAGTGTGTGCATGTGTATGCATGTATAGCACGTGTGTGTCTGTATTTACATATATCTTTATGTATGTGTGCTTGTATATGTTCATTCATGGATTCACGTGTCTGTGTGTGCACGATTGCAAACACGAATTTCCATTTGAGAGAAAGAAGGTGAGAGAAAAAAAATCACTTTCTCTTGCTATGCCTAAGCATCGCAAAATATTTCCCTCTTTGTAATTCCTTTTAATAATTCATGCCTGGGCTCCCTCGTTGCGTCTCAAATATTAACAGGAGGAGAATATGCAACATCTTCAGACTTTTACCTATAAAACACACACACGCTGTCGATAAAAAATAGATTGTACGTGACTTAAAAATCCATCTTTCGCTACGTGTATTTATTAATATAATGCACACGTTTGGG
>NW_027213341.1:30000-35000 GCF_042767895.1 Penaeus vannamei | reverse complement strand
GAGAGAAGGAGGGAGGGTAGCAGGGGAAGGGGGACAAGGGGGGGAGGAAGGAAGGGAAAGGGAGGGTGGAAAGGAGGAAGGGAAGAGAAAAAAAAATGAGAAAGAGAAATAGATAGATAGATAGAGATCGATAGATAGATAGATAGATAGATTGAGAGAGAGAGAGAGAGAGAGAGAGAGAGAGAGAGAGAGAGAGAGAGAGAGAGAGAGAGAGAGAGAGAGAGAGAGAGAGAGAGAGAGAGATTGATAGATAGATAGATAGATAGATAGATAGATAGATAGAGAGAGAGAGAGAGAGAGAGAGAGAGAGAGAGAGATAGAGAGAGAGAGAGAGAGAGAGATGATTATAATATTAATATTACGAAATTATATCGTGCCATTACTCATACACATCCGTCTACGAAAGGAAATGAAGAAATAACAAGAAATAACAAGAAATAACAAGAAATAATAAGAATAACAGGAAATTACAAGAAATAACAAGAAATAACAAGAAATAACAAGAAATAAAAAAATAACAAGAAATAACAAGAAATAAAAAAATAACAAGAAATAACAAGAATTAACAAGAAATAGCAAGAAATAACAAGAAATAACAAGAAATAACAAGAAATATCAAGAAACACCAAGAAATAACAAGAAATAACAAGAAATAACAAGAAATGACAAGAAATAACAAGAAATAACAAGAAACACCAAGAAGTAACAAGAAACACCAAGAAATAACAAGAAATTACAAGAAATAACAGGATATAACAATAAATAACAATAAATGACAAGAAATGCCAAAAAATACCAAGAAATAACAAGAAATAATAAGAAATAACAAGAAATAACAAAAAATAACAAGAAATCACAAGAAATAATAAGAAATAACAAGAAATAACAAGAAATAACAAGAAATACCAAGTGGAAAGCTGCAGGAATAGGACGTCAAGGAAGATACACGGAGAGCAAATTCCCTTGAGGATCCTAGCTCTATATATCACTTCTGTCGGATGAAGGAGAGGGAAAGGAAGAAGAAAAAGGAGAAAGAAGGAAAAGAGGAAGGCGAGAGAAGAAGAAGAGGAAGAAAAGTAGAAGAAGAAGAAGAAGAGGAGGAGGAAAAAGTAGAAGAAGAAGAAAAAGAAGAAGGAGAGGGAAAGGAAGAAGGAGAGGGAAAGGAAGAAGAAGAAGAAGAAGTAGAAGAAAATGATGAAAAGTAGTAGAAGAAAAGAAGAAAAGAAGAAGAAGAAAAAGAAGAAGAAGGAGAGGGAAAAGTAGAAGAAGAAAAAGAGCAAGACGAAAGAAGAAGAAAAAGAAGAAGAAGAAGGAGAGGAAGAGGAAGAAGAAGAAGAAGAAAAGGAAGAAGAGGAAAATGAGAGAAGAAAAAGCAAAGGAGAAAGAAGAGGTTTTGACAAATGAAGCAAGGGGAAAGGAAAAACAAGAAGAAGAACGACAAGAGAAAGACAAAATAAGAAAAAGCAAAGGAAAAACAAGACGATCTGCGGGATCAAGGAGAAGAAAAGGAAGAAGACGAAGAAGAGAGAAGAAAGAAGAAAAAGAGGAACACGAAAAAGAAAAAGACAAGAGAAGCGAAAGCAAAATAAGAAGAAGAAAAAGAAAAAAGAACTAGAAAAAGAGAAAGAAGTAGAATAATGAGAATAAGAAGAATAGAAAGAAGAAAATAACAATAATGATAAGAATAGGAAGAAGAAAAAGAAAGATGAAAGACAAAGACGAAGAAGAAAATGAAGAAAGAAGAAAGAAAAAAAATAGTAAGAAGAAAGAAGACGAAGAAGAAAATGAAGAAATAAGAAGAAAAAATAGTAAGAAAGAAGACGAAAGAAGAGGAAGAAGAAGAAAGAAAGGTCTTGAGTAATCCTTCACATGACATCTGAGGAATCTGGGAAACGTTTTTTAGGTGGTGAAAAAAACGTTTATTTTTATATCTATTTAATTATTCATTATCATAATAATAATGATTATTATGATTATTATCATTATCTATCTTTGTTATTATTATCATCACTATTGTTTTTTATTATCATTATCATCATTATATCTATTACTATCGTTATAATTCATTACTATCATTATAATTATCATTATAATTATTACTATCATTATCATTATCATTGTTATTATAATTATTGTTACTATCATCTTTATTGTCTTGTCTTATTTTATTTCTTAACATTACTTATGCATTTTTTGTAAGACGTTGGAGTGCCATAATTCTAGCTTCGATTTGGTACAAAATTGATGCAAAAAACAAAACAAAAAAAAAAAAAAAACGAAGATACACTTAAAATCTCAGACCTGAATAAGAAATTTGGAAAACGATTCTCCATAAAAAAATACAAATAAAATCAGCTACGTAATGTACTTAAGAAACGTGGTTAAAAAAAAAGACGAAATATTATTATTCTTTCTATCTAAACGGACCCTGCAAAATGATATGCTAATTCTATTTACTCCAATTTGCAGTCTCAGTGATTTTCCTGCTTCGTTCAAGTGCACGTCAAAATCTTTCTCTCTCTCTCTCTCTCTCTCTCTCTCTCTCTCTTACTCTTTCTCTCTCTCTCTCTCTCTCTCTCTCTCTCTCTCTCTCTCTCTCTTTCTCTTTCTCTCTCTCTCTCTCTCTCTCTCTCTCTCTCTCTTTCTCTCTCTCTCTCTCTCTCTCTCTCTCTCTCTCTTACTCTTTCTCTGATCTTATAGAGGAGAGAAGGAGAGAGGGTAGCAGGGGAGGGGGAGGGGAAGAGAGGGAAAGGGTGGGTGGAAGGGAGGAAGAGAAGAGAGAGAGAGAGAGAGAAATAGATAGATAGATACATAGATAGGTAAATAGAGAAATATTGTATATATACGAGTATATATATATATATATATATATATATATATATATATATATATATATATATATATATATATATATATATATATATATATGAATGTATGTACGTATACACACACACACACACACACAAACAACATTCCTGTATACAAACGCGCATACACACATCTACATATATTGCAATGTTGTTTTCCAACTCACCTCAGATTACACATTTTTATATATGCATTTTTTTCAATAAATAATGTACTGGCCATCTGTACATACACAGGAAGGCTCTCGGGAGAAATCTTTCAAATCATTTTTCTTTCTTTCAATTTTCCGTGAGCAGCGGTCAATTTTTTTTTCTTTTTCTTTTTTTTTCGTTTTTTTTTTATTTATTTACGGTCCATTGAGATTACGTAACACGCTAGTACTTGGTTTCTTGTTTACATGGAGGATCTATATATATTCATATCTTTTATTAATATCATAAAAAATCACTGTTCTGGATAACAGCGATAATAAGTGCAGTATAGAGACAAATATTGTTATGAATAACCAAATTGTGGATATAATTCGTGCAATTGATACTTCAATAATGACTGTAACGAATTCTAGCATTACAGTGCTACTACCACTACTACTACTACAACTACCACTACTATTACTACTACTATTACTACTGCTACTCTTATTACAACTACTACTACCACTATTACTACTACTACTACTACTACTACTACTACTACTACTACTACTACTACTACTACTACTACTACTACTACTACTACTACTACTACTAGTCTTACCACCACTACTTCTACTGCTGCTATTACTATCACTATTATTACTACTACTACTATTACTACTACCATTACTACTACTACTACTGCTACTATTACTACTACCACTACTACTACTGCTGCTACTACTACTACTACTGCTGCTACTATGACTACTACCACCACTACTACTGCTACTACTACCACTACTACTACTACTACTACTACTACTACCACTACTGCTACTATTACTATTATTACTACTACTACTGCTCTTCTCTTACTACTACTGCCATTATTACTACCACTACTACTCCTTTCGCTGCTGCTGTTGCTACTATTACTGTCAGTAAAATAACAATACCGCTAGTAGCATTGACAACAACAACAATAAACACAAAATATGAACAAGAACAAAGTTATCACCAATAACATAAATGAAAGCATCCACAGCCAACCAGTAACACCTGTGATGATAATAACAATAAAAATGATAACAGACACATGTCATATGAAGCAAACACGTCTTTTTCTTGCAATTATCAAAAGCAAACTGCCTCTTGCAATTATCAAGCAGTCAAATGAATCACAGTTGAGAGGCATATCTCCTCATGTCTCTGGCGGTCATGTCTCCGGTGGTCATGTCATGTCTTCGCCGCTCATTTTTCCGGTGCTCTTGTCATGTCTCTTGCGCTCATGTCATGTCTCTGGTGCTATTGTCATGGCTCATGCGCTCATGCCATGTCTCTGGTGCTATTGTCATATCTCTGGCGCTCATGTCATGTTTCACGCGCTTATCTCATGTCTTCGGCGCTCATGTCATATCTCCGCCGCTCATTTCTCCGGTACTCATGTCATGTCTCCAGCGCTCATGTCATGTCGCAGTCTTTAATTTCTCCGGTGCTCATGTCATGTCTCATGCACTTGACATGTCTCCACAGCTCATGTCATGTCTCCGCCTTAAATTTCTCCTGTGCTCATGTCATGTCTCCGGCGATCATGTCTTTCCTCCAGCGCTCATGTCATGTCTCCGCCGCAAATTTCTCCTGTGCTCATGTCATATCTCCGGCGCTCATGTCTCCGACGCTCATGTCTCCGACGCAAATTTCTCCTGTCCTCATGTCATGTCTCCAGCGCTTATGTCATCGACGCTCATGTCTCCGACGCTCATGTCTCCAGCGCTCATGTCACCAACGCTCATGTCTCCGACGCTCATGTCTCCGCCGCAAATTTCTCCTGTGCTCATGTCATATCTCCGACGCTCATGTCTCCGACGCTCATGTCTCCGACGCAAATTTCTCCTGTCCTCATGTCATGTCACCGACGCTCATGTCAGCGGCGCTCATGTCTCCGACGCTCATGTCTCCGACGCAAATTTCTCCTGTGCTCATGTCATATCTCCG
>NW_027213341.1:0-5000 GCF_042767895.1 Penaeus vannamei | reverse complement strand
GGAGGAGGAGGAGGAGGAGAAGGAGGGAGAAGAAGAGTATGAGAAAGAGGAGAAGGAGGAGAAGAAGAAGAAGAAGACAGAGGAAGAGGAGGAGGAGGAGAAGGAGGGAGAAGAAGAGTATGAGAAAGAGGAGAAAGAAGAGAAGAAGAAGGAGGAGGATGGGGAGGATGATGAAGAAAGGGAGGAGGAGGGAGAAGAAGATGAGGGTGGGAATGATGAGGAGAGAGAGGAGGAGGAAGAAAAAAAGAGGAGGTGGAGGAAGATGATAGAGGAGGAAGAAGATAGAGGAGGAAGATGAGGAAAAAGAAGAGGAGGAGGAGAAGGAGGAGGAGATGAGAGGAAGGGGAGGAGGAGGAGGAGGAAGAGGAGGAGGATGGGGATGATGAGGTGAAAGAGACGAGGAAGAAGACGAAAAAGTAGATAGAGGAGGAGGAGGAAGAGGAGGAGAAAAATAATACTAAGAAGAATTAGGATGATGATGATGAGGAAAAAGATGAGGATGAGGATGGAGAGGATGGAGAGGAGGGAGAGGAAGAGAACGAAATTGAGAAAGAGCAGGGGAAGAAGCAGAGGGAAAATGACGAAGAAGTAGAATAAAAAAAGAATATAAAGAAGGAGAAGAAGAAGAAAAAAGAAGATAAAGAAGAAGAAGAAGAAAAAGAAGATAAAGAAGAAGAAGAAGATAAAGAAGAAGAAGAAGAAAAAAGAAGATAAAGAAGAAGAAACAGAAAGAAGAAGAAGAAGAAGTAAAAACAAACAAAGCGAAAAGAATTAGAGGAAGAAGAAGATGATGATGATGATGAAGCAAAGAGGAAGATGAAGAAAAAGAAGACAGTCACACCCGACGTCAGCTGACCTTTGACCCCGCTAAACCGACTCTCCATTCAAGAGGCGGAAGAAGAAGAAAAAAAACGAAACAAAGAAAGAAAGAAAGAAAGAAAGAAAGAAAGAAAAGAAAGAAAGAAAGAAAGAAAGAAAGAAAGAAAGAAAGAAAGAAAGAAAGAAAGAAAGAAAGAAAGAAAGAAAGAAAGAAAGAAAGAAAGAAAGAAAGAAAGAAAGAAAGAAAGAAAGAAAGAAAGAAAGAAAGAAAGAAAGAAAGAAAGAAAAGAAAGAAAGAAAGAAAGAAAGAAAGAAAGAAAGAAAGAAAGAAAGAAAGAAAGAAAGAAAGAAAGAAAAGAAAAAAGAAAGAAAGAAAAGAAAGAAAGAAAGAAAGAAAGAAAGAAAGAAAGAAAAAGAAAGAAAGAAAGAAAAAGAAAGAAAGAAAGAAAGAATGAAAGAAAGAAAGAAAGAAAGAAAGAAAGAAAGAAAGAAAGAAAGAAAGAAAGAAAGAAAGAAAGAAAGAAAGAAAGAAAGAAAGAAAGAAAGAAAGAAAGAAAGAAAGAAAAGAAAGAAAGAAAGAAAGAAAGAAAGAAAAAGAAAGAAATAGTTTCACCTTTATTTTCATTCTCTCATTTCTCTCATTCTGAAAATTTGTGGTGATTTATTTCCCTTAATTTCATTTCATGTTATTTATTATTTTTCTATTGATGCGTTATTTTACTCAATTGTTTGTTTATTTAATATTTGTTTGTTTGTTTGTCTGTACGTTTGATTATTTGCTTTGTTTGTTTGTATCTTGATTTACCTTTAGATTTATTGATTTTTGTTTGTTTGTTTACTGATACTTTATTTTACTTATTTGTATTCATTCATTTGTTTGTTTGTCTGTAAGTTTGATTATTTTCTTTGTTTGTTTCTATCTTGATTTACCTTGATTTATTGTTTTTTGTTTGTTTGTTTAGTGATACGTTATTTTGGTTTGTTTGTTTAACTATTCATTAATTTGTTTGTTTGTCTGCAAGTTTGATTATTTTCTTTGTTTGTTTGATTTTAATTTATCTTTTTATTTATTGTTTTTTGTTTGTTTGTTTACTGATACGTTATTTTCTGCATTTGTTTGTTTGTTTGTCTGTAAGTTTGATCATTTTCTTTGTTTGTTTGTATCTTCATTTATCTTGATTTATTTGGTTATTCACTTATCTATTTGTGTATCTATTTATTTCTTTATTAATTTATCTGTTTGTTTATTCATTCCTTTCTTAATCTATTCATCTATTTTCCCTAATCTATCTATCAAGTTATCTATTTTGTAAACTATAAATCTGTCCATTTAAAATGTAGTAAAAAAAAAGACAAAAAGTAGACTTTACTGAAAGAAAAGAGGCTCAACAATTAAAATAAAACATTAAAAAATGCTTGAGAAATTGCAAATGCAGCGAGTGAAATAACCGCAACAACTTGCAATGCAATATGAGACAAGTGGCTTCCGTTGCTGCAATCACCAAGGTTCGGATATAATCTTTGTGCTGCACATTTATTTTTTTTCTCTCTGTAAAGTCTATTTTGTGAACGAGATTTGGGTTTTTGTCTATTTTGATTAATATTGCTGTCATCGTTGTCGCTATTATTATTATTATTATTATTATTATTATTATTATTATCATTATTATTATTATTATTATTATTATCATTATTACCAATACTATTATCATTATTGTTATCAATACTATTACCATTATCATTGTTATCAGTACTATTATTATTATCATTATTATCAATATTATTATTATTATTGTTATCAATGCTATTATCATTATCATTATTATCAGCACTATTATAATTATTATCATTATTATCAAAACTATTATTATTATTGTTATCAATACTATTATCATTATCGTTATTATCAATACTATTATTATCATTGTTATCAATACTATTATTATTATCATTTTTATCAATACTATTATTATTATCATTATTATCAATACTATTATCATTATCATAACTTACCTCCTCGTTATCTTAGCAACATCAATATCATCATAATCATTACACTCCTTATCATCATTTTCATTACCGTCATCATCACCATTATCCTTATCTATCTGTTAATTCATCATTTTGTGTGACATTTTCGTATTAAAAGCGTCAGAACCAAAAGGACACGTTCCATCTCTTGCGAATTCTGTTGCAAAAGCGTCGAGCCGAGTTATTATCGTTATTATCAATACTATTATTATCATTATTATCAATAATATTATCATTATCATTGTTATCAATACTATTATTATTATCATTATCATTAATACCATTATTATTATCATTATCATCAATACTATTATCATTTCCATTACTTACCTCCTCGTTATCTTACCACCATCAATATCATCATAATCATAATACTCCTTATCATCATTTTCATTACCATCATCATCACCATTATCCTTATCTACCTGTTAATTCATCTATTTTATGTGTGTGACATTTTCGGATTAAAAGCGTCAGAGCCAGAAGGACACGTTGCATCTCTTGCGAATTCTGTTGCAAAAGCGTCGAGCCGAGTTATTATCGTTATTATCAATACTATTATTATCATTATTATCAATAATATTATCATTATCATTGTTATCAATACTATTATTATTATCATTATTATTAATACCATTATTATTATCATTATCATCAATACTATTATCATTTCTATTACTTACCTCCTCGTTATCTTAACAACATCAATATCATCATAATCATTATACTCTTTATCATCCTATCAATTACCATCATCATCACCATTATCCTTATCTATCTGTTAATTCATATTTTTATGTGTGTGACATTTTCGTATTAAAAGCGTCAGAGCCAGAAGGACACGTTGCATCTCTTGCGAATTCTGTTGCAAAAGCGTCGAGCCGAGTGTGAGTCCAGGTTGCAATACTGACTGGGAGCACAATGCAATGAGGGCTCCATTGCAAACAGCTGGTGCATCGCCAACGCTTCCCGCTGTGCCTGTGTGTTTATTCTGTCTTTTATTTTATTTTATTTTATTTTATCTTTTATTTTATCTTTTATTTATTTTTATTTTTATTTTATTTTTTATTTTATTTTAGTTTATTCTACCTCCACTGCGGTTTCTCTCTGGTTATTTCTCTTTCCTGTTCTTCTTTTCGGTTCTTCTTGTCTTTCTTTTGTGTCTTCTACCTTTCTGTCTATTCCTCCACTGCGTTTTCTCTCTGGTTATCTCTCTTTCATGTTCTTCTTTTCGGTTCTTCTTGTCTTTCTTTTATGTCTTCGAGGTTCGATCTTTATCATCCTCTCTCTCTGTCCCTCTTTTCCCCTTTTTAATCTTTATTCTTCCACCCACCTTTCTTCACATTCCCAAAACCGGTTAATACAAAAAAGAAAGAAAGAAGAAAAATATATATATGGGAATAAGAAAAAAGTACCAAATATGCAGAAAATTGTCAGAATATAAGAAAAACGTTTATAAAATTTGTTAAACTAATATGTCGTTAGATAACATTTTATCCATTCTCTTTCTCTTTTTTTATTCAAAGGAAATCATGTGAACAATATAACTGATTGTTCTGTTTCATTGTAACATTTCTTATCGTTTTTATCTAACTGTTAATAATCGTTGTGATAATTCTTGTAATCATCAGCATTTCTTTTTAATTAGTACCATCATTGTCATATTTCTTACAATAATTATATTAATCCTTTCTGCCATGAAAACTATAACCATTAACACTATACAGGAGTCACCATTATTCCATCGGGGTACTGTAATCAACATAATACATATTACCATATATCATTAAGCTTCATTTACCAAACGCTAATTAAGCAAGCGCGGCGAACACAAACATCATATTTCTCTTGGGTAATATCTTATTCTGCAGTGACACATTTGTCTGAAATATAATTGTCTCCCCGTTATATCTAATTATATTCATGTAATGGATATAACGTTTTGCAGAACATCTGTAGCTTCATCGTAAAAGAACATGTATTTTATGAGATGATGCATAATGTATTCTATTAAAATGTATTCTATAAAATGTATTCTATAAGATGTATTCTATTAAAATGTATTCTATAAGATGTATTCTATAAAATGTATTCTATAAAATGTATTCTATAAAATGTATTCTATAAGATGTATTCTATAAAATGTATTC
>NW_027213340.1:85000-87554 GCF_042767895.1 Penaeus vannamei | reverse complement strand
AGATCGAGATAAAAGGAGAGGAAAAAGAAAAAAATAAATAAGGAAAAAGGGAATAGAAATACAAGTAAAATGGAAAAAAACAATGATGATAAAGAAGAAAAGAGAGGGATAGGGAGAAGTAAGGGAGGGATAGAAGAGGAGGAGGAGAAGGCAGAGAAGAATCGAAAAGAAGAGAAGAGAAGAGAAGAGGAAGCGAAGAGAAAGAGGAGAGAAGAGAGAGGAGGGGATAGGAGGGAGAGGGAGAGGGAGGAGAGAAGCGAAGAGAAGAGGAGAGGAAGAGAGGGGAAAGAGAGAAGAGAAGAGTGAGAGGGGAGGGAGAGGAGGAGGAGTGGGGGTAGGGGCTATGAAGAGGAAGATTCTTAAGGAAAGGGACGGGGCACGAAACAGAGAGAGAGAGAGAGAGAGAGAGAGAGAGAGAGAGAGAGAGAGAGAGAGAGAGAGAGAGAGAGAGAGAGAGAGAGAGAGAGAGAGAGAGAGAGAGAGAGAGAGCGAGAGAGAGAGGGAGAGAGAGAGCGAGAGAGAGAGCAGAGAGAGAACGGAAGAGACCGACAGAGACAGAGACAGAGAGACAGAGACAGAGAGAGACAACAAGAGACAGAGAGACCGACAGAGACTAACAGAGACAGAGAGAGAGAGAGAAAGAGAAAGAGCAGAAAGAAAGAGAAAGACAGAGAGAAAGAGAAAGACAGAGAGAGGGAGAGAGAGAGAGAGAGAGAGAGAGAGAGAGAGAGAGAGAGAGAGAGAGAGAGAGAGAGAGAGAGAGAGAGAGAGAGAGAGAGAGAGAGAGAGAGAGAGAGAGAGGAAGACGAGACAGACAGAGAGAGAGAGAGAAAGAGAAAGAGAAAGAGAGAAAGACAGAGAGAGAAAGAGAAAGACAGAGAGAGGGAGAGAGGGAGAGAGAGAGGGAGAGAGAGAGGGAGCGAGAGAGGGAGAGAGAGAGGGAGAGAGAGAAGGGGAGAGGAGGGGGAATGGGGTTTCTTGGAAGTCTTGGCGTTGAGGGATACCCAGAATTTGAAGCGTTCAATACTCGACTCACCCGCGCTGCCCACCGCACCTGCACGGGCCGGGGGGGGAGGGGGAGGGGAAAGAGGGGGATGGGGGGAGTAGGGGGGAGATAGGAAAAGGGGCAAAGAGGGGGGATGGGGGATAGGGAGGTGGGAGAAGGGAGATTTGGGAGAGGAGAGAGAGCGGAGGGAGGAGAAAGGAGATGGGAGAGGGGGAGGGAAAGGGGGAGGGAGAATGGGAGAGAGGGGGAGAGGGGGTGAGAAGCAAGAGAAGGGAGAAGAGATGGGAGGGAGGGAGGGAGGGAGGGAGAGGGAGACTGAGAAGGGAAAGGGAGGGAGGGAAAAGAGATGGGAGGGAGGGAGGGAGGAGGCGAGGAAGAGAGCTGAGGAAGGGATGGAGGGAAGGAGAGATGGGAGGGAGGGAAGTGGGACGGAAGAAGGGAGATAGAAATACGAGGGATACAGGAGGGGGATGAGAGAGAGGAATATGGGAGAAAGAGAAACAGTAGGGAGGAAGATGCGAAGGGAGTGAGATGGAGGGAGGAGGAAGGAGAGGCAGTATCAGAGTTTAAGGGAGGCTGCTGGAGCGGGAAGGAGGACGGCGAGGGAGAGGGACAAGGGACAAGCGACAAGGGGAGAAGAGAGAGGAGGAGGACAGAGGACAAGAGGCAGGGAGGAGGAGGGAGGAGAAAAGGGAGGCTTGAGGAGGGCGAGAGAGAGGGAGGAGAAGTCAGGAAGTTACGATGATGAGAGGCAAAAGGGAGGATAAAGGGAGAAGGGAGACAACAGGAAGAAGGAGGGGGGATGGAAGGGAGGGAAAGGGGGTGTGTGGAGTAAGAGACTAAGGGGATAGGGAGAAAGGAGAGGAGGTAAGGGGTAGGAGGAATAAAAGAAGGGAGAGAATAGAAAGGAAGAAGAGAGGGAGAGATGAGAAAGGAAAGGAGAGGAGAGAGGAGAACAGAGAAAAAGGAGAGAGAGGGAGAGATGAAGAAAGGAGGGAAAGAGGGAGAGAAGAGAAAGAAGGGAGAGAGAGAGAGAAGAGAAAGAAGGGAGAGAGAGAGAGAGAAGAGAAAGAAGGGAGAAAGGGAGAGATGAAGAAACAAGGGAGAGAGGGAGAAGTGAAGAAGGGAGGGAAGGGAGTTGGAGAGTTGGAAGGAAGAGGGAGGAGAGAAGTTGAAAGGGAGGGCGATGGAAGGAGGGGAAGAGAGAGGCAGGAGAATGAGGGAGTAGAGAAAATGGAAGAAAAGAATAGGTGGAAAAGGAAAGAAAGAGGCCGAGAGAGGAAAGAAAAAGGAATAGGGAGTAAGGAGGTAAAAGTATAAATGAAAGAGAAAGGGAGATGAGAGAGTTGAGGGAGAGAGGGAGAGAGGGAGAGAGGGAGAGAGGAGAGAGGAGAGAGGAGAGAGGAGAGAGGAGAGAGGAGAGGGGAGAGGGGAGAGGGGGAGAGAGGGACACGGAATAAAGCAAAAGAGAAGGAAAGACGAAAAGAAAAGAAAAAAGAATAATACGTAACTTAAAAAAGGAAGGAAACAGAGATAAAGGGGAGGAAA
>NW_027213340.1:80000-82500 GCF_042767895.1 Penaeus vannamei | reverse complement strand
CTTTTCCCCACCTCCTCCCTCCTCCCTCTAATCCTAGTCTTAGTCCTAGTCCTACTACTCACTCTTCCTCCTCCTCCCCTCTTTCTCCTCCCTCTTCTTCTTCCCCCACCTCCTCCTCCTCCTCCTAGTCCTCCTCCTCCTCCTCCTAGCCCTAGTCTTACTACTCCTCTTCCTCCTCCTCCCCCTCTTTCTCTTCCTCTTCCACCACCTCCCTCTTCCCTCTTCCATCCTCCTCCTCCTCCTCCTCATCTTCTCCCTTTTCCTCCTCCTCCTCCTCCTCTTCCTCCTCCTCCTCCACCTCCACCACCACCACCTCCTCTTCCCTCTCTTTCTCCTCCTTCTCCTCCCCCTGTCCCCCCCCTTTCCCCCTCCTCCTCCTCCTCTTCCCTTCCTCCTCCCTCCTCCTCCTTTCCTCCTCCTCCTCTCCCCCTGCCCCCCCTCCCCCTCCCCTCCTCCTCAAAATATGATAAACCCACAAAGAACACTAATTTTCTCCCTCTTTTTTTCCCCTCCTCCATTCTTTCTTTTTCCGCCCTCAAATTCGTCAAAGCGCGGAGAACGATCACTTCTCGCCGCTCTAACGTAATTCTCTCTCGGGTTCTTGAATGCTCGACTGGCGTTCACGAGGAGGAGGAGGAGGAAAGGGAGGTGGGGGGGGGGAGAGGAGGAGGAGGAGGAGGAGGAAAAGGGGGAAAGGTGGGGGAGGAGGAGGAAGGAAGGAAAGGGGAAGAAGGAAGGAAGGAAAGGGAAGGAAAGGGAGGAAGGAAAGGAGGAGGAGGGAGGAGAGGAAGGTGAGGGGAGGAGGAGGAGGAGGAGGGAGGAGAAGGGAAGGAAGGAAGGAGGAAGAAAGGAAGTGGGGAAGGGAGGAGGAGGAGGGAGGAAGGAAGAGAGAGGAAGGAAGGAAGGAAGAGGGGAGGGAGGAGGAGGAGGAGGAGGAGGGAGGAGGGGAAGGAGAGGAGGAAAGGGAGGTGGGGGAGGGAGGAGGGAGGAGGAGGGAAGAGGAGGAGGAGGAGGAGGGGGAAGGTGGAGGAGGAGAGGTGGTGGAGGAAGGAGGAAGGAAGAGGAAGGAAAGAGGAGGGGAGGAGGAAGGTGAGAAGGAGGAGGAGGAGGAGGAGGAAGGAAGGAAGAGGAAGAGGAAGGAAGAGGAAGAGGAAGGAAGGAGGAGAAGAGGAAGAAGAAGAAGGAGAAGAGAGAGAAGGGAGGGGAGGGAGGAGGAAGGAAGGAAGGAAGGAGGAAGGAAGGAAAAGGGAGGAATGGGGGGGAAGGAGGAGGAGGAGGAGGAGGAGGAGGAAAGGGAGGAGGAGGTGGTGGAGGAGGAGAGAGGGAGGAAAGGGAGGGAGGTGAGCGAGGGAGGGAGGGGGAGGGAGGGAGGGAGGGAGGAGGAGGAGGAGGAAAGGGAGGAGGAGGAGGAGGGAGGTGGTGGAGGGAGGGAGGAGGAGGAGGGGGAAAGGGAGGGGGAGGAGGAGGAAGGGGAATTAGGAGGAGGAGGAAGGAAAGGAAAGTGAGGGAGGAGAGGAAGGAAGAGGGAAGGAGTGAGGAGGAGGAGGAGGAGGAGGGGAAGGGAGGATTGGAGGAGGAGGAGGGGAAGGGATTGGAAGGAGGGAGGAGGAGGAGGAGGAGAGGGAGGGAGGAGAGGGAAGGGAGGGAGGAGGAGGATGGAAGGAGGGGGAAGGGGAAAGGAGGAGGAGGGAGGAAACAGGAGAGGGAGGAGGAGAGGGAAGGGGAGGAGGAGGAGGAGGGAAGGAGGAAAATCAGGGAGGAAAGGAGGGAAAAGGGGGAGGAGGAGGAGGAGGGAAGGGAGGGAGGAGGAGGAGGAGGAGGAGGAAGAGGGGGAGGAGGAGGAGGGAGGAGGAGGGAGGGGGAGGAAGAGGTGGAGGAGGAGGAGGAAAAGAAGGAGGAGGAGGAAGAGGTGGGAAAAGGGAGGAGGAGGAAAAGGAGGAGGAGGAAAAGGAAAAAGGAAAGGAGGGAAAAGGAGGAAAGGGAGGAGGAGGAGGAAAGGGAGGGAGGGAGAGGGAGGGAGGAAGAGGAAGGATGAGGGAGGAAGTGGAGAATACTGAAGGAAAACGGAATGGGAAAAAAAAAGAGAAGGAAGAAGAACGAAGAGGAAGAGGAGATAAAACGCGAAGGAGAATACGACGACGACAAAGAAGCAGAAGGAGAAGAAAAAAGAATGCGAAGACACAGAAGAAAGAAGAAAAACAAGAAAGAAGACAGAAAAGCAGGAAGAAAAAAAGAAGAAAAGAGAAAAAAATATACAATACAAGGAACCATCCAACCAAGACTCCCTCAGCATAGGACTCCAGGATCCCCCCCCCCCAGGAACGCCCTAAAGGACCCGCCCAAGGACCCCCAAAGGACCCCCCAAAAGGACCCCCCAAAAGACCTCCAAAAGGGGAAGAGAGGGGAGCTCTCCAGGGGGACGTCGAGGATGGGGAGAGAGAGGGGAGGGGGAGGAGGGATGAGGGAAGGGAGAGGAGGAGAAGGGAAGGGGTGAGGAGGG
>NW_027213340.1:60000-62500 GCF_042767895.1 Penaeus vannamei | reverse complement strand
TCCTTTTTTCTTTCTTTCTTTAATTCTTCTTTTCTCTCTTCCTTTTCTCTTTCTTTCTTTCTTTAATTCTTCTCTTCTTTCCTCCTTTTTTCTTTTTTTCCTTCTTTCTTTAATTCTTCCTTTGTGTCTTTATTTGCGTCTGTTGTTCTATTTGTTGTTTCTTCTCTTCTTCGTCCAACTTGTGTGTTTATTTTTTTACCATTTCCTTTTTTCTTCTTTTTTCTGTCTGTCTTCCTTACTTTTTTAAATCTTTTATCCATTTTCTTATTTTCTTTCCGTATTTCTTACCTTTTTTCTCTCTCTTCTTTCTCTATTTCGCTTAAGTTGTCCGGATATTCTCCTTCTTTTATCCGTTTTCTTATTTTCTTTCTTATTTTCCTTCTTAAGTTCTTCCTTTCATTTTCTTTCTTTTTCTTGTCTTTTCTTCTCTTCCTCCTTTCGTTTCTTTTGTGTTTGTGGCTTCCCTTTTCCTATTTAATTGTCTTGTTTGCTTCCTTTCTTTCTTTTCCTTCCTTCGTTTCTCTTTCGTTTTTTTCTTCTCTATTCTTTCTTCTATTTTTCTGTAAGTTATTTTGTTCTCTTTTCTTTTCCTTCCTCAATAGTCTTTCCTTTTTGTCTTCTTCCTCTGTTCGTCTTGTTTTGTCTCTCTCTCTCTCCATTTCTTTCCTATTTATGCTAGACTGAACGTATAACTCGTTTTGTCTGTGTGTGTGTGTCTGTGTGCTTGTGTGCGTGTGCGTGTGTGTGCGTGTCCGTCCGTGTACATGCATATGTATATTCATGAAAACATGACGCACGTGTAGATGCAAATATCAAAGTGCATGGGGGTGAATGAATGAGTATGAACTGAGAGAGAGAGAGAGAGAGAGAGAGAGAGAGAGAGAGAGAGAGAGAGAGAGAGAGAGAGAGAGAGAGAGAGAGAGAGAGAGAGAGAGAGAGAGAGAGAGAGAGAGAGAGAGAGAGATTTTTTTCGTCTTTGTCATTGACATCATCATCATTATTATTACTTTTCGTATTATTTTCATCATCATAATCATTATAATTGTAGTCATCACCATCAACATAATCTACGAATAATAGTTCAATGTCATTATCATCATCTATCATTACTATCATCATCATCATCATTACCACGATCTTTATCTTAATCCCTATGACCGTCATTATTATTATACCATACTCCTTTTCCTCTTCCTATGAATAAGGAATGGGGAAAGTGTGAATAGATGAAGGAGGAATGGGGAAAGTGTGAATAGATGGGACAAAGAATGGGAGAATGTGAATAGATGAAGAAGGAATGGGAAAATGTGAACAGATGAACAAAGAATGGGAAAATGTGAATAGATGAACAAAGAATAAGAAAATGTGAACAGATGAACAAAGAATAGGAAAATATGAATAGAACCAAAAATAGGAAAATGTGAACAGATGAACAAAGAATAGGAAAATATGAATAGAACCAAAAATAGGAAAATGTGAACAGATGAACAAAGAATGGGAAAAATGTGAATAGAGGATGAACAATGAATAGAAGATGATGAATGTTGAACAAAGAATAGGAATAATGGATAGGTGAACAAAGAATGGGGAAAATGTGAATAGAGGATGAACAAAGAATGGAAAATGAACAGAAGATGAAGAAAGAATAAGGAAAATCTGAATGGATGATGAACAAGAAAAAAGGGAAAATGAATAGAGGGATGAACAAAGAACAGGGAAAATATGAATAGAGGATGAAGAACAAATAGGAAAAATATAATAATCGATGAACAAAGAATGATAAAAAAAAATAACAGATGATGAACAATGAATGAGAAAAATGAACAGATGATAAACACAAGACTGAACAATGAACAGATAAACCAGGACGAACGATGAATAGGATGAAGAACACACAATCAACAATGGTTAAATGAACAACGAACAAATAATGAACACAATAAACAATGAACAGTAATCAACATAGAATGCCAATGAACAGATGTTAAACACAAAACGAATAACAAACGGAGGCCGAGCAAAGAATGGACAATGAGATGAACAAGAAATGAACTGTGAACAGATTATGAACAACCTGAACAACGAACAAATAATCCCAAAATAAGCCTAAAGAATTAGATCAATGAACAGCTTGCTTGAACAATGCTTCCGTTCCTCGTGAACAATCTTAATCCACGAAATAGTACACGGTTGAACAAGATGAACAAACAAACCGGTTAACAGGAGTGAACAAACAAAAAGAATGAACAGAAATAGGTGAATGAACAGAAATAGGTGAATGGGAGAAAACGGGGGGGGGGGGGGGAGTGTGGTCATTCATATATATATATATATCTTTTCTTCTTCTTCTTCTTCTTCTTCCTCTTCTTTTTCTTTTTTCCTTTTCTTATTATCTTTCTAAACTGAAAATGATGTATTTTTATTCATGTTCAAAGACGCTATCTCGACATATCACAAACATATAAATGCACACACACACACATCCGCTTATGGTACACAG
>NW_027213340.1:45000-50000 GCF_042767895.1 Penaeus vannamei | reverse complement strand
CACATCATTATAACATTTCACTACGTCTACCTCACTGTAACGACATTTCACCATATCCCTCTTATCATGTCCACCTCACTATAACATTTCACTATATCCGGTTCACTATGTCCACCTCACTATAACATTTCACTATATCCGGTTCACTATGTCCACCTCACTATAACATTTCACTATATCCGGTTCACTATGTTCACCTCACTATAACATTTTCACCATATCCACCTCACTATAACATTTCCCCGTGTCCACCTCACCATACCCATTCTACCCAACTGAGCGAAAATCAGAAGAACAAAACAATATATATTGTCCTTTATCCACCGGTTTGTTAAAATTGTTCCAGGCCCGACCCAATGAATTTTCTTAAATACAAATGCAGAAATAAAGGCATGATCTATCTTTATTTCCGATAGATACACATTCCATCTATTTGCCGGGTTGATAGGCATGTCTGGACTGATAAATATGCATTTATTTCTTTATTCATGCGTGTCAAGTATGCGAATATTCTAACAAACCGGCCGATATATGAATCCGAACGAACTCCCGTTTTCTATTGCGACGCCATCTTTGAAGCCTTTTTCAGGGGGGTCTCTCATATTCCTCGATCTTTCCCGGGACTTCTATTTTTTTATTTTTTTTCATTTTTTCTTGCTCGTGGGGAAAAATGTTCTGGAGTTTAGACTAAGAGAGACAGAGAGGGAGAGGGAGAGGGAGAGGGAGAGGGAGAGGGAGAGGGAGAGGGAGAGGGAGAGGGAGGAGTGAGGGCGAGAGGGAGAGAGAGAGAGAGAGAGAGAGAGAGAGAGAGAGAGAGAGAGAGAGAGAGAGAGAGAGAGAGAGAGAGAGAGAGAGAGAGGATAACGAGGCAGGGGAGGGAGGAGAGGGGAGAAGGAAGGAGGAAGGAGGAAGGAAAAAGGAGGTGGGCACTGAGGAGGTAGAGAAAGAGGAAAAGTAAGAGGAGGAGGAGGAGGAGGGGAGGGAGAAGAAGAAGAAACAAGAGGAGGAGGAACAAGAGGAGAAGGACGGTCAGGAGGAGGAGGACGAAGAAGAGGAACAAGAAGAAGAAACAAGAGGAGGAGGAGGAGGGGGAAAAGGAGAGGAAGGAGGAAAAGTAAGAATAAAAAAAAGAAAATATAAAAAACGACGACAAAGATGAAGAAAGCAAAGCAAGAGGCAAGACAGAGCTAGACAAGCGGCCAACTGATCCCCAACAGCCGCTAAGGACGTCGCTCCCATCCGCCTCCCACACGAAAATCGACCCTACGTCCCACACCAACTTCATTCACGGCGGAACGTGTAGCCATTACGATATTTTTTTTTTTCTTCTTCTTTTCATAACCTGAATTTTTTTACGTGTAGCCATTACGATTTTTTTTTACGTGAAGCCATGACGAAATGTTTTTTTTTTTTTGTTTTTCTTCTTTCTTTCATAATCTGAATTTTTTTTTCTTCTTTTTTTCATAATCTGCAAATATTTCCGATCGTTTTCCCTCTCTTGGCAACGACTAAATCCTGACCCCGAATTGTCTCGCTCGCTGGACGCGGATTGGCCCCGCCAGACGCAATCAAGGACGCCAGGGAAAAACGGCGCCCCTCTCGCTCTGTCGGTCTGTCGGTTTGTCTGTCGGTCGGTGTGTGTCTGTGTCTGTCTGTCGGTTTGTCTGTCTGTCGGTTTGTCTGTCTGTCGGTTTGTCTGTCGGTTTGTCTGTCGGTCGGTCTGTGTGTGTGTCTGTCCGTCGGTCGGTCTGTGTGTGTGTCTGTCCGTCGGTCGGTCTGTGTCTGTCTGTCGGTTTGTCTGTCTGTCTGTCTGTGTGCCTGTGTGTGTGTGTCTGTGTCTGTCTGTGTGTCTGTCTGTGTGTCTGTCTGTCTCTCTACATATTATACATATATATATATATGTGTGTGTGTATGTGTGTGTGTGGGTGTGTGTGTGGGTGTGTGTGTGTGTGTGTGTGTGTGTGTGTGTGTGTGTGTGTGTGTGTGTGTGTGTGTGTGTGTGTGTGTGTGTGTGTGTGTGTGTGTGTGTGTGTGTGTATTAATACATATTGTTTAACATATATCATATATATATGTATATCTGCTTCCCTTAGGGTCCGTCAAAGAGAAAAAAAGAGAGAGGGAGAGAGAGAAAGAAACATCGAGAACAGGAGCAGATGATGAAAACTTGCAAGAGGAAAAACGAGACACGCCCCTCCCTCCCTCCCCTCCTCCCCCACCCCACCCCCTCCTCCCCCACCCCACCCCCCCAAAAAAAAAAAATCTACAAAAAAAATCTACAAACAGCGAACGTGAAGATGAAAGTGCAAGGGAATATGGACTCTATGAACGAACTGAAAATGAGTGAAAATGATTATGAGTGATTAACTTGAGTGTGTTGGGAGGAAAGGAAAAAAGAGAAAGAGTTGCTTTTGTGTCGAGATAATGCAAATTCTTCCTTTAGGAAGAGGAGGAGGAAGGGGAGGTTTGAGGGGGAGGAGGAGGGGACGGAGGAGGAGGAGGGGACGGAGGAGGAGGAGACGGAGGAGGAGGAGGAGGAGAGGAGGAGGTGGAGGAGGAGGAGGAGGAGGAGGAGAAGGAGGGGAGGAGGAGGAGAGGAGGAGGAGGAGGAGGAGAAGGAGGAGGGAGGAGGAGGAGGAGGAGGGAGGAGGAGGTGGAGGAGGAGGAAGAGGAGGAGGAGGAGGAGGAGGAGGAGGAGGAACGGAAATAGAAGGGAAAGGAGGAGGAAAGGAGGGGATGGGGAAAAGGGGAGGAGTAGGAGGAGGAACAAGAGGAGGAGGAGGAGGAGGAGGAGGAGGAGGAAGAAGAAGAAGGATGACGAAAGGAAGGATGCGATATGGGGGAGGAGAAAGAACAGGAAAGAAAAAAAGCAGAATAATAAGAAAACAAATAATAATAAGAACAACAACAACAAGAAACATATAAAAAGAAAAAAATAACAACTACAACAACGACAACAACAAAACGACGACGACAACGACAACAACAACAACGACAACAACAACAACGACACCACCACCAACAACAACGACAACAACAACAATCACAACAACAACCACAACAACGACAACAACAACGACGACAACAAAACAACAATGACAACAACAAGCACAAACAACAACAACAAAACAACAACAACAACAACAAGCACAAACAATTCCCCTGAACCTTTCCACCGTCGAGCTTGTAACGAACGCCAAAGGGGGGGGGGGGCTTCGCTTCCATAAACCGACTGAAAATATCTGCTCACGTGTCGGCAACGGGAATAACACGGTCATATCCTAAATGAGGATCATGGTGGTGGCAATATGGTGATTGGTGGTGATGGTGATGGTGGTGATGGTGGTGATGATTGGTGGTGATGGTGGTGATGATGATGGTGGTGGTGGCAATGTGATGATTGGTGGTGATGGTGATTGGTGGTGATGGTGGTGGTGGTGATGGTAGTGATGGTGGTGGTGGTGGTGGTGGTGGTGGTGGTGGTGGTGGTGGTGGTGATGATGATGATGATGGTGATGATGATGATGATGATGATGATGATGATGATGATGATGATGGTGGTGATAGCTATGATGGTGGTGGTGATGATAGTGATGGTGATGGCTATGATGATCGTGGTTGTGGTGGTGGAGATGGTGATGGTGATGATAGTTATAATTATAATGGTGGTGGTGATAGTGATGATGCTAATGATGATGATGATGGTATTAGTAACACCCAAAAAACACACCAACCAACCAAAGAAAAAAAAAAGAAAAAAAAAAAACAAAAAACCTCTAATCCTTCTCTCCAGAACGACCTCCCTTGCAATCGACAAGCACACAAACAAGCCAGCGGATGATTCCCATTCCCATTCCCATTTCCATTCCCGGCTCGCTTTGCTTCCAACAAACTAGAAACTCCATAAGCTTGATTGGCGAAAGAGGGGCAGTTAGAGGGGTCGACGGAGGGAGGGGAGGAGAGGAGGGAGGGGAGGAGAGAAGGGGGAGGAGGAGGAAGAAGGGAAAGGAGGAGAAGGGGAGGAGGAAGGAGGAGGGAGGGAGAAGAGGGAGGAGGAGGAGGAGGAGAGAGGAGGAGAAGGGGAGGGGAGGAGGAGGGTGGGGAGGGAGGGGAGGAGGCGAGGAGTGGGA
Organism: Penaeus vannamei; assembly: GCF_042767895.1. Classification (NCBI taxonomy): domain Eukaryota; kingdom Metazoa; phylum Arthropoda; class Malacostraca; order Decapoda; family Penaeidae; genus Penaeus; species Penaeus vannamei. Next base: position 45,870 of record NW_027213340.1, on the reverse strand, counting down.
AGGGGAGGAGGGGGAGGGAGGAGAGGAGGAGGGAGGAGGAGGAGGAAGGAGGAGGAGGGAGGGAGAGGAAGGGAAGGAGGAGGGGAGGGAGGAGGAGGGAAGGAGAGGAAGGAAGGGAAAGAGAGGGATGGGAGCAGGAAGAGAGATAGACAGACAGATAGATATGTCGAGAGAGAGAGAGAGAGAGAGAGAGAGAGAGAGAGAGAGAGAGAAATAGAGAGAGAGAGAGAGAGAGAGAGAGAGAGAAAGAGAAAGAGAAAGAGAAAGAGAAAGAGAAAGAGAAAGAGAGAGAGAGAGAGAGAGAGAGAGAGAGAGAGAGAGAGAGAGAGAGAGAGAGAGAGAGAGAGAGAGACAGTGAGAGAGAGAGAGAGAGACAGTGAGAGAGAGCGAGCGACCAGCTGTGAATCCCCGATGTGGATGCTAATGGCGTCAATACCACGAGCACAAAGGAGATGTTCATTTAAACGTTCCCTAGCATAACATTATGGGTTGACGTTGTCCTTAAACGTTCGCGCTAAACGTCTGCTGACTGCAAACGTTGGCACTAAATGTCTCTTTGTCTTTAAATGTTGTCAGTGAGTGCCTGTTGTCTTTAAGCGTTGTCAGTGAGTGCCTGTTGTCCTTAAACGTTGTCAGTGAGTGCCTGTTGTCTTAAAACGTTGTCAGTGAGTGCCTGTTGTCTTTAAACGTTGTCAAGAGAGTGCCTGTTGTCTTTAAACGTTGTCAGTGAGTGCCTGTTGTTTCAAAACGTTACACTAAACCTATTATTCTTTAAACGTTTTAAAGTCCACTGACTGGAAACGTTGCCAGAACGTTGACGACCTGTAAACCACACCACTGATATCTCACCGGCCGTAAACGTTTGTCACT
>NW_027213340.1:35000-40000 GCF_042767895.1 Penaeus vannamei | reverse complement strand
CATCCGCGGTGCAAACAATAATAACCATCGTATTCATGGCAGCAACGCGAACGTTTCGGCGGCGAACTATGTTATAACGTTATCATTGGTGCTATCATCATAATATAATAACATCATGTTATCAAATAACCTCATTGCAGCGCTAAATACTATTCAGGATCATGCGAGCGCTCGGTTATCGATCTGTTTAACTATCGCCGTGAAGCGGGATTCCTTTAAACAACAGAAGGAAGCAGTAAAGATATCATTCAAAGGTGGCAAATTCGTTTTCTGTTGTGCGAACGATTTCAGGCGGGCGACGCCATAGGGAAGCAAAGTAAAACAACTGTCACATTTCATTTCAGGAGCTCAACAACTAAACCGACGTTGCAACAAGAAAGCAAACAGATAAATAAAACTCGGGAAAACTCACTCAAATAAAACGGTACGCGGATAACTCAACGCTCGACTTCACTTCGTGCTCATTTGGAAAACTCGTGGCTCACTCGCTCTTTGGCGCGGGACTGAACACCTTCATGAACGGCGATCTGGCAGACGATGCTGGCGCGTTTTGGGATTTGATGAAAAAGCCAGGATCAACATATTCGTCAGAAAATCAGTTAAATGCGGGAGTTCGATCGCGACGTGTATATGCTCATATGGGAACTCTGAATCTGCACTGGCAACGGCGTGCCTCGCGCATATATCTGCGCTGTTTTATTTCTCTGTTACTGACTATATGTGGCTGTTTGGCAACAACAACGATAAAGCCTGATGGGACGAATCGAGCAAAAATAAAGTTTATAAAATAATTTCTTATAATGATAACAAGCTACATAATTAAAGTCTGGAATATTTAAATGTGTACGTGTGTGTGTGTGTGTGTGTGTGTGTGTATATAATAGTAACGGCTGACTCCGGAGTAATGGTAAGTGTGTACCAATGTGTGTATGTATGTGTGTGTGTGTGTGTGTGTGTGTGTGTGTGTGTGCGTGCGTGCGTGCGTGCGTGCGTGCGTGCGTGCGTGCGTGCGTGCGTGCGTGCGTGCGTGCGTGCGTGCGTGCGTGCGTGAGCGTGTGCGTTAGCGTCTTTTTGCGCCCGTGTGTGTGTGCGCGTTAGCGTGCGCGTCTTTTCACGTCCGCAGGTGTGCGTGTATCCAAACCCACAAACAAACACACTTTCCCGCACCGTTCCTTGTATCACGAAATTACCAGAAACACAGAACAAAAAACAACAACAAAACAAAACAAAACAAAACAAAAAAATAATCTTTACATTTAAGAGAAATGCTTGCACGCCAATTCTGTTCTTCTCTCGCCGCCTTTTGGCCCAGCATTCCCTGAAGTTGCAGCATAACACACGGAAGGGGGGAGGAGGGGAGGAGAGGAGGAGAGGGGGAGGGAGAGAAAGAGGGAGAGAGAGAGAGAGAGAAGGAGAGAGAGAGAGAGAGGGGGAGGGAGAGGAGAGGGAGAGGAGGGAGAGGAGAGGAAGGGAGAAGGAGGGAGAGGGAGAGGAGGAAGGAGGAAGATGGAGGAAGGGAGAGAGGAGAGGGAGAGAGGAGAGAGAGAAAGAGAGAGAGGAGGAGGCAGAGCGAGAGGGACAGAGAAAGAGGGAGAGGGAGGAGTGTGAGGGAGAGGGAGGGAAGAAAGAGGGAGGGGAGGGTGAGGAGAGGAGAGAAAGAGGGAGGGAGGAGTGAGGGAGAGGAGGAGAGAAAGAGGGAGGCGGAAGGGGAAAAGGAGGGAGAGGGAGGAGTAGGAAAATGGAAAGGAGAGGAGAGGAGAAGGTGGGAAGAGGGAAGGGAGGAGGGAGGAAGAAGTGAAGAAGGAAGGAATAGAGGAGAAGGAGAGGAGGAGAGGATGGAAGAGAGAAATAGAAGTTCGAGAAATAACAAGAAAATGGGAAGAGGAATAGACAAAAGAAAAAAGAAAAAAAAAGAAAAAAAGCAAATAAGAAAGTAATAAAATAATAGCATACCAGAGTCCACGTTCTCCACCCCCCAACCTCATCTCACCTCCACTCCTCCCCTCACCCCACTCACACTCCCTCTCCCTCACTCATTCCCTTCTTCTTTTCTCTCCCCTTCCTTTCCCCTTCCGCTCTAATTCTCCCCTTCTTCCTCTCCCACCCCTTCCCCCTCCTCTCCCTCTCCTTCCTCTCCCCTTCCCCCTCCCACCTTCCCCTCTCCTTTTCCCACCCTTTCCCTCCCTTCCCTCCACCACTCGCCCTCACCCTCTCCCCTTCCCCCTCTCCTCTCCCTCTCCCTCCCCTTCCCCCCTCTCCCCTCTCCCCCTCCCACCTCTCCCTCTCCCTTTCCCCTCACACCCTCACCCTTCCCCCTTCCCACCCTCACCCCCTCTCCCTCATCCTCCCTCCTCTCCCTCTCCCTCCCCTTCCCCCCTCCTACCCTTCCCCTCTCCTTCCCCACCCTCACCTCTCCCTCCCCCTCCCCCTGCTCTCCCTCTCCCCTCGTCCTCCCACCCTCACCCTCTCAACCTCTCCCTTCCCTCCCCACCTCCCCTCCCCCTTTCCCCCTCCCTCTCCCTCCCACCCTCACCCCTCCCCCTCCCCCTCCCCCAAGAGAAATTACCGGCGCAAAAACACCTACGTCATCTTCGCATGTCGCGAATCGTTTGCAAAAGACAAACAACTTGCGCCAAAGAGCCGGTCACGCACGCCCACACGCCCGCACGCGCTCTGCTGTTTGGAATCTCTTTTTTTTTCGTCTTTGTTTGTTTGTCTTTGTATTCTATTTTATTTTTTATTTGTAGTTTTCCTGTTTTTTATTTCTGATGTTATATATTGCACAATCGCATTATCAAATTTTCATATATAGGCCTATATACATCCAGACAGACATAAATATTGAAATAAATACAAACACATATGTATATAAGTACTTAAATACATACATGCATACATACATTTACACACACACAAACACATACATATATACATAGATGCATACGGACATACATACAGAAATACATAAGCATAAATAAATAAATAAATAAATAAATAAAAACACGCGGACATACATACATACATACATACATACATAACCATACATACATACATAGATAAACATACATAAATACATAAACATACATACATAAACATACATACACAAATACATAAATACATAAACGTACACATACACACACACATACATACATACATACATACACAAATACATAAACGTACACACATCTACACACACACACGCACACATTCCCCGTGCACACGACAGGATACGCACAGAGCCTGCCTTCGCACAGGATCGCTATGTGCAACTACTCTTCAGCTCACTGCATTTTGAGGGATTTGAGTATTAATGCTTTTTCGGGGAAGGGGGTGGAAGAGGGGAAGGAAAAGGGGGAGGAAGAGGGAAGGAAGGGGTGGAAGGAGGGAGGAGGTGGAAGGTTGGAAGAGGAGGGGGAAGGGTGGAGGGAGGGAAGGGAGGGAAGGGGTGGAAGAGGGGAGGGTGGAGGGGAAGGGGAAGAGGGGAAGGGGAAGGGTGGAAGGAAGGGGAAGGAAGGGAGGGGAGAAGAATGCAGAGCAGGGATGGCGGACGGGGGAGGGAGGAGAAAGGGTGGGGAAGAACAAAGAATTCATATGAGGGCGAAGGGAGAGGTGCAGGAGAGCAGCAGGAGGGAAAAAAGTTGAAGACAGGAAAGAGAGAAAGGAAGAAAGAAAAGGAAGGAAAGGAAATAAGAAAAAGATTTTGAAATAGAAATAAAAAAAAAAAAATTAAAATCATAAAAGAAGAGGAGGACGAATGGGGAAGGAACGGGTCTGAGGGAAGAATGGGAAACTAGAAAAGAGAAACAAGATAAGAGAATAAGAGCAACAAGGGAGAAGGGAGGAAGGCACAATGAAGAAGAAGAAAATAAGCGAAAAGCGAGAAGGGAGAAGGCAAAATAAACAACAAACAAGGGCTAGAGGAAAAGCGACGAACAAGGGAGAAGAGAGAAACAAAAAAGAGAGACACACGGAAAGCCACGGAAAGAAACAACAACAAAACAAGGGAGAAAGGGAGAAGATGAAAGAAAAAAGAAAATAGACAACAACAAAGAGAGAAGAGCAAGAGCTAAAAAAATACGACAATACGAAGGTCGAAGGGAGGATAGGGAGAAGCGCCCCCTTCCCCCTCCCCCCCCCCACCTTCGCCGGGGATTCCCCTCCAGGGCACGTGACAGACGAGCCTCTATCTTGAGATCATGACACCTCTCTGACGTCGCTGTGACGTCACTCGCGCCTCCTCTCTCTCTCTCTCTCTCCTCTTCTCTTTTTTTTTCTCTCTCTCGCTCTTTCTTTCCTCTCTCTCTCTCTCTCTATCTCTCTTTCTTTCTCCCTGTGCCTCGCTCTCTTTCATTCTTTGCCTCGCTTTCTTTCTCTCTCTGTCGCTTTCTTTCTTTCTATGTCTCTTTCTGTCTCCGCCGCTCTTCCCTTCTCTCTGTCTCTCTTCCTTTCTCTCTGCCTATCTTTCATTCTCTTTGACTCTCTTTCTTTCTCTTTGTGTGTCTGTCTTTCTCTCTCTTACTCTCTCTCTTCCTTTCTCTCTGTGTCGCTCTCTTTTTTCTCCTTTTTTTCTCTGTATCTGTCTTTCGATGCCTCTATTTCTCTCTATATCACTGTGTCTATCTCTGTCTCCATCTCTATCTATCTATCTTTTTCTCCTTCATAGCGTATCCCCCCTCCCCCCACCCCACCAACCCCACCCCCCTCCCGGTTCCTCATGCTTGCTTGCTTTCACGGCGACAAAACAATGCAAAAAAAATGTCTCAATGTTTACTTTAACACCATCTTCTTGTTCTTCTTCTTCCTCTTCTTCTTCCTCCTCTTCTTCTTCTACTAGTACTTCTTCTTCTTCTTCTTTTTCGTCTTCTTTTTCTTCTTCTTCTTCTTCTTCTTTTTCTTCTTCTTCTTCTTCTTCTTCTTCTTCTTCTTCTTCTTCTTCTTCTTCTTCTTCTTCTTCTTCTTCTTCTTCTTCTTCTTCTTCTTTTCTTCTCCTTCTCCTTCTT
>NW_027213340.1:10000-20000 GCF_042767895.1 Penaeus vannamei | reverse complement strand
TCCCTCGCTAATATTTCTTCTCCCTTTCTTACGCAACACCGTTTCTTCTTCCCTCTCTCTCTCCTCCCTTCCTATTTCCCTCTTCCTCTCCCCATTTCTCCCATCTTCCTCTCTTCAACACGTTTCTGTCTTTTTTTTTTCCTCCTCCTTTTCTGCTTCCTCGCACTTCCTTTTTCCTTGTCCTCCCTTCCATGCACTTTCTTTACTGTCTTCATCCCCTCTTCCTTTGTGTCATCCGCCCTCTTCCTATTCACCCTTCCCCACTTTCTTCCTCCTTCCCATCCCCCCCTCTTCTCTCTTCCCCCTCTTCCTATTCTCTTCCTCCTCTCCCCCTCCTTTCCATTCTCCCCTCCCCACAACCTCCTCCCTCCTTCCCTTCCCCCCATTCTTCCCTCCCACTCCACCTCACCTCTCTCCCTCCCTCCCTTCCTCCCATTCTTCCCCTCCCCACTCCTCCCTCCTCTCCCCCCTTTCCTCTCTCCCTCCCTCCCTTCCTCCCATTCTTCCCACCCACTCCTCCTCCTCTCTCTCCCCCTTTCCTCTCTCCCTCCTCTCCCCCCTTTTCTCCTCCCCTCCCTCAGCCTTCCTCCCATTCTCTCCTCCCACCCCTCTCTCTCCTCCTCCCACTTGCCTTCCTCCCCATTCTCCCCTCCCACTCTCCTCCCTCCCCCCTCTCCCTCCTTCCCTCCCCACCCTTCCTCCCATTCTTCCTCCACTCCTCCTCCTCTCCCTCCTTCCCTCCTCCCCCGCCCCTTTTAATTATCCCCGTTGGCCAGACTCCGACACGTAAGCGACTACAGATTCTAGGTACTATATTTTTTTTCTTTTTCTTTTTTTTTGTGTAAGAGGTCTTGCGTCTTAGATCTCGCGTCTTCTCGGAATCTCTTTCTTTCGTTCTCTCTCTCTCTCTTTAACTCTCTCTCTCGTCTTTCTTTCTGTCTGCCTGTCTTTCTGTCATTCTCTGTCAGTCTGTGTCTGTCTGGCTCCATTTCTCCCTCTCCTTCACTCGTCCCTCTTCTTACCCCTCTCCCTCTCTCCCTCCCTCCCTCCCACTCTCTTCTTCCTCTCCCACTCTCTCCCTCTACCACCCTCTCTCCCTCTCCTCACTCTTCCTCTCCACCTCTCTCTATCCCCCTCCCATTCTCTCCCCTCTCCCTCCCACTCTCTCCCCTCTCCCCCTCCCACTCTCTCCCTCTACCACCCCTATCCCTCTCCCTCTACCACCCCTGATCCCTCTCCCTCTACCACCCCTATCCCTCTCCCTCTACCATCCCTATCCTTCTCCCTCCCTCCCTCCCTCCCTCTCTCTCTCTCTCTCCCTCTCTTATCCCTCTCCCTCTCCCCTCCCACTCTTTCCCTCTCTCCCGTGTGGCGCTCCAAGGGGTGACTTTCTTAACCATCGCTGTGTATGTTGTTTTAACTCATTCTCTTTGTAATTTTTAGCCCGTTTAACTTCTCTCTGCTGCTTCCCATTTCCTTATCATTACGCGTCTTATCTCTTTTCCTACTTTTCGTTTCTTATTAACTTATGCTTTTGTTGTTTTCCTCCTCTTCGCGCCTCTCTTTGTCATTTTTATCAGTTCCTTTTCTTTATTTTCTTCTGTTTCATCTTCACTTCCTCCTTCTCCTTCTCCTTCTCCTTCTCCTTCTCCTTCTCCTTCTCCTTCTCCTTCTTCTTCTTCTTCTTCTTCTTCTTCTTCTTCTTCTTCTTCTTCTTCTTCTTCTTCTTCTTCTTCTTCTTCTTCTTCTCCCTCTCCTCTCTCTTTCTCCTCCTTCCTCCTCTTCCCTCCTCCTCCTTCTCCTTCTCCTTCTTCTCCCTCCTTCTTCCATCCCTCCCTTCTTCCTCCCTCCTCCTTCTCCTCCTCCTCCTCCTTCTCCTCCACTCCTCCTTCTCCTTTAATAAATTCCTCCTCCTTCCTTCCTCCATCCTCCTTCTACTCCTCCTCCTCCTTGTCCTCCTCTCTCCTTCTCCTCATCCTCCTTCCTCCTCCTCCTCCTCCTCCTCCTCCTTCTCCTTCTCCTTCTCCTTCTCCTTCTCCTCCTCCTTCTCCTTCTCCTTCTCCTCCTCCTCCTTTCCATCTTTCTCTTCTCATCAAGCGTTTAATTATAAGCTTAAGCAATGTACTTTAATTTTCATTAATATTAATTCATTATTATCAACATTTTCTTCTATGTTTTATGCATTTTTTTATTTTTCTCTCTCTCTTTCTTTTTACTGTAACTACGATTTATATATGTGCGTGTGTGTGTGTGTATGTGTGTGTGTAATTGTGTGTAACTCGTATGTGTGTGTGCGTGTGCGTGTCCGTCAAAGTAATTCACAAAATATACAAAACTGAATTCGACTTCGATTTTGAAATATGCTACGCACCCCCCTCCCCCCCCTCTCTCTCGCTTCTCCTCTGCCTCTCTCTCCTACAAAACAGACTCACTGCTATCTACTCTTTTTTCTCATCATTCATCCTTAACTAAAACAAAAAACTTCCTTTCATACTTCTTAGCCCAGCTATTACAATCAACTGCATATTTTTCGTGCGAGAGAAAAACACACACGCACGGTTAAACAACCCATCTAAAGAAGGCGAGAGGGAGGGAGAGGGAGAGGGAGAGGGAGAGGGAGAGGGAGAGGGAGAGGGAGAGGGAGAGGGAGAGGGAGAGGGAGAGGGAGAGGGAGAGGAGAGGAAGAGAGGAGGAAGAGGGAGAAGGAGAGGGAGAAGGAGAGGGAGGGAGAGCGAGAGGGAGAGGGAGAGAGGAGAGAGATAGATAGATAGAGAGAGAGAGAGAGAGAGAGAGAGAGAGAGAGAGAGAGAGAGAGAGAGAGAGAGAGAGAGAGAGAGAGAGAGAGAGAGCAGAGACAATCAGAAACAAACAAACACACAGAAAGACCGAGACAAAAAAAAACGAAAAAATAGAAGAAAAAGAGAGAGAGAAAGAGCCACAGAGAGAGCGAGAGAGCGCAACAGCGAAGCTCACCCAGCGCGCGAGCTTCCCCGAAATTCAATTTGAAACGGGCATGCAAGCTTCCCCGCTCCCGTTCCCTCCCCGACGCGTTTCCATGAACTCTGCGCCGCGATGCCGAACACTTCATTCTGAGTTTTCTTTTTTTTCTTCTTAAGTTTTCTTTATTAATATCATTCTTTCTCGTCGTAGATGTAGCAGTGTGTGTGTGGGCGTGTGTGTGTGTGTGTGTACGTGTATGTTTGCGTGTACGTGTTCATTGACCTCCCTTTTCCTTATACGCCACCACAACCGTCCCTCAAAACAACAACAATAAACAACAAACATAAACATCTAACAACAACAACAACAGCGCCAATAAAACAGCTGTTGTGGGTGGATGAACCTGTGTGTTTTGGTGCCGCCGAACAGCTGTCTCGAAAGGGTGTTGCATGCACTCATTTTCTCTGGACTCGGGGCATGCGATGGGCAGGGAGGGAGTGGAGGGAGGACGGAAGAGGGGAGGGGGAGGGGATGAGAGGGAGGGGGACGGAGAGGGGACGGAGAGAGGGAGGAGGGAGGACGGAGAGAGGATAGAAAAGGAGGAGAGTGGGATGAGAGGAGGAAGAGGAGAAGGAAAGGAGAAAGGGGAGAGGAGAGAGGAGAGGAGAGGAGAGAGGAGAGGAGGATGAGAAGAGGGGATGAGAGAGAGAGGAGAGAAAGAGAGAGAGGAGAGGAGAGGAGAGGGAGGAGAGGGAGAGGAGAAAGAGAGGAGAGGTGAGAGAGAGGAGGAGAGAAAGAGGAGAGGAGAAAATGAGGGAGAAGAAAAGGTGAGAAAGAGGAGGAGGAGGTGAGGAGAGGAGGAGAGGTGAGGAGAGGGAGGAGGTGAGGAGGAGGAGGAGGAGAGGTGAGGGAGAGGAGGAGGAGAGAGAGAGAGAGAGAGAGAGAGAGAGAGAGAGAGAGAGAGAGAGAGAGAGAGAGAGGAGAGAGAGTGAGGGACAGAGAGAGAGAGAGAAAGAGAGAGAGAGAGAGAGAGAAAGAGAGAGAGAGAGAGAGAAAGAGAGAGAGAGAGAGGAAAGGGGGAGAAGAGAGACAGAGACAGAATGACAGAGACAGAGAGAGACAGAGAACAGAACAGAGTTAAGAGGACGGGAGGGAGGAGGAGGAGGGGGGGGGGGAACCGCATCATTCATTCATGACTTTCTTGCATTCTTCTAGCTCCTCCGTTTATCTCTCTTCGTCCAGTCCTTCCCTCACCCTCTCCTTACACCACGTGTCAAGATGCAGGAATCGACGGTCGAATAGGAAATAATAATAACAATAAAAAAAAACATATATCATCATCTTTCTGTTTTATTTTCTTCAATATATGAAACGGATTCTGAAATTATGGGCCAACATATGCGACAACGTGAACTCTGTGCAATATAGGACACGACCTTGTCAAAAATTGCCTGCGTTTTCTTTCTTTCTTTTTTCTTTCTCTCGTTTTGTTTTTTAATTATCGTTATTCCTAAGGTCATGGAGAAAATGAAAGAGAATGACAACACAATATCTTCTATTCTTTTTCTCTCTCTCTTTATCTTCCTCTCTCCCTCACACGACCTTCCACAACCCCGCCCTCCCTTTCCCTAATAAACCCTGACCCTCCCTACCTATTCATCCCTTTAAAAAGACCCTTAAACCCCTTTAACCCCTAAAAAAGGTCTCGATTCTCGCGTATTCCTGCTCCGTCTTGCGCCAGAGTGGATCAGCTGGGAGCCGACGGCGGTGGAGCCCGACTGGGTTCGGGGAAGACAACTCACACACACACTGCCTCTGTGGGCCTCTTACCTTAGTGACTTTTCCCCTGTAACCATGTCCAAGCTCATCATCTTGACCGCTGACTCACTCTCATAGCGTGAGGTGCATCACACCCAATCGGGAAAGGGTTCTTTTGGGGTTAAAAATACGTTTCGCAGATGTGGCCCATGACAGCTGAGTCTCGATCCGGCAAACACTGAACTGGGTGTCCAAAGCTCCCTTATTTCAGCGCCCGAAACCTCCCAGGCCGAGCTCTTTCCGCCGGCACGCACCGCCTCGTCGACTGGCAATCCACTGTCGGCTCATGCAACGCTTTGGCAATCAGAACCGAGCAAATCTCAGGCACATGACACAAATCCCGCGGGGAGAGGAGGAGCAACACCCGCCCTTCGCCGCGTCTTCGGGAACACTGGCGAGGCGCTGCTTTCCCTCCGCTCTCGTCCCCAGCTCCTGTGGCGGCGCTGGGAAAGCCGCTGCCTCTACAAATGCGGCGAATTCTCGATTATAATCATCCTATTCATTCCATTTTGGAGAGAATAACACGTCATTGACTACTGTCCATACATACGCACCCTCTAAAAACACGATAAACACACAAACACCGCGAAAATAACGAATAATTAGAAAATGAACGAGTCCCCCCACCCGAGATTAGACGCTTCCGTTTTCTTTCAGATGTCGTACAAATACATGAATCAATTTAGACCCACGATTTTTACCCCTCTACAAAAACCACACACATACAACCCCCTCCCCCACCCGACCCACGCCCTGAAATCCCGATAAAGCGAACGCCTCCAACACGACCCACACCGCCACGAAGAGAAAGAAAATCAGACGTATGTGAACCGATCCATAAGCGCGTTCTCTTAAAAATTCTCGGAAGCGGCTCCGGGTTCCCATGGCGAGACAGGAAACAAAATAAGTGGATCTCTTTTTTTCTCTCTCTCGGTTTTTCTGCTTCTTCTTTTGCTGTCTTTATCATCGCGAGTTGTTGGAGTTCTTGTCGCGTTGTTGGAGTTGTTGTTGTTACTGATGTTGTGATGTTATGATTGTCTTAATTTTTGTTGTTTTTGTTGTGACTATTTTTATTATCATTATCATTATCATTGTTACTATTGTTATTATTATCATTATCAATATTGGTATTATTATGATTATTATTATCATTATTATTTTTGTTTTCATTATTATTGTTATTATTATTATTATTATTATTATTATTATTATTATTATTATTATTATTATTATCATTATTATTATTGTTATCATTACTATCATTATCATAATCATTATTATCATCATTATTGTTATAGTTGTTATTATAATAGTTATCATCATTGTTATATCATCATTAATGTTATCATCATTACCATCATCATTATATTGTTGCTCCTATTCTTATCATCACTATTCCTCTTCATTATCATTATCATTATTATCATCATCATCATCATCGTCATTGCTGCCATATTTCATTAGTCTTCTCATTCAATTTTTCACATAATTTTTTTTCGCATTATGTCTAATTCGTCAAAATAAATCACTTCGGTTGTCACGGTTATTAATTCACGCAATGCAAGTCAAGTTGATATGATAATGGTATTTTATTACCATTTTTATCCTTTTATTATCATTATTATTATTTTATTATCATTATTATTATTTTTATCATTATCATTAGTATTATTTTAATTATTATCATTATTATCATCATTGTTATTATCATTATCATTATTATTGTTGTTATTGTCATTATTGTTATTATTATCATTATTGTTACTATTATCATCATTATCATCATTGTTATTGTTACTGTTATATTTAGTGTTATTACTATTATTACTAGTATTATTGTTATTGTGATGATAATGTTGATGATGATAATGATAATAATAATAATATCTGTAATAGTTTTAGTAATGGTAATAATGATAATGATGATTTTAATGATATTAATAATGATAATAGCAACAATAAAAAGGATAATGATAATAATAATGATAATAATAATAATACTAACACTAATAAAATAATGATAACAATAATGACTTTGATAATAATGATAACAATAACATTAGATGGAAATAATGATAATGATAATAGTAGTAATGATAATAATAATAAATGTAATAATGATAATGATAGTAATAATAATGTTAAAATAATAAAAATAATAGCAATGATAATGATGATGAGAGTAGGAATGGTAAGAATAATAGTCATAATAATAATAAAAGTGATAATAATGATAATATTAGAAGTAATAATAATGATAACAACGAAAGTAACAGCACCACCAGCAATGATAATGATAATAATAATAATGAAAAAGTATAATGACGACAATTATCATTACCATCATTTTAGGACCTTAATTGGCCTCCATAATCTATATATCAGACTGTATAAGCATCATTACACTTCAGACAAATAAAATCTGATATTTATAGATAATATAATTAATATAATCAATAGAAACAGTAATTATATTGGTAATAATAACAATAAATGCCAACGTTAATATCTTTTCTGCTGTTATGTCAAACCTTTTTCTTTCTTTCTTGTTCTCTTTTCTTTTCTTTCTTTCTTTCTTTTTCCACTTTTTTTCTTTTTCTTTTCTTTTTTCTTTCTTTTTCCACTTTTTCTTTCCTTTTCTTTTCTTTCTTTCTTTTTCCACTTTTTATTTCTTCCCTTTTCTTTTCTTCTCTTTCTTTTTCCTTTTTTCTTTTTTTTTTCCTTTTCCTTTTCTCCTCTTTTTTTATTATTTTTTATTTTTTCATTTCCACATTACGCTTATCAATGTTTTTTTCATTGTTTTTTTTCTTACTTGCCTTCCCTTTTCTTTTCTTTCTTTCTTTTTTCTCCCTCTTTTCTTCTTTCCCTTTTCCCTTTCTCTTTTTATTTATTTATTTTTTATTTTTTATTTCATTTCCACATTACGCTTATCAATGTTTTTTTCAATGTTTTTTTTCTTTTCTTTCTTTCTTTCTTTTTCCACTTTTTCCCTTTTCTTTTTCTCCTCTTTTTTATTATTATTTTCTTTCATTTCTACATTACGCTTATCAATGTTTTTTTCAATGTTTTTTTTTTTTATTCTCTCATGAGCTCTCCCATTGTCATTAAGACGAGTGTTTTCTGAAGTAACGAGAATTATAATATGCTCGAGAAGAAGTTATATTAAAACACTTAAACGGTAATGTTATTTTTTCTCTGTTTTGTTAAAGAGAGATAGGAAAGTGAGAGAGAAAGAGATAGGGAGAGGGAGGGAGGGAATGAGGGAGGAAGGGAGGGAAGGAGAGAGGGAGGGAGGAAGGGGAGGGAAGGAGGGAGGGAGGGAGGGAGGGGAGGAAGGGGGGAGGGAGGGAGGGAAGGAGAGAGAGAGGGAGGAGGGAGGGAGGGAGGGAGGGAATGAGGGAGGAAGGGGAGGGAAGGGAGAGGGAGGGAGGGAGGGGAGGGAAGGAGGGAGGGAAGGAGGGAGGGAAGGGGAGGGAGGGAGGGAGGGAAGGAAAGAGAGAGGGAGGGAGGGAGGAAGAGAGGGAGGGAAGGAGAGAGGGAGGGAGGAGGAGGAGGGAGGGAGGGAGAGAGAGAGAGAGAGAGAGAGAGAGAGAGAGAGAGAGAGAGAGAGAGAGAGAGAGTGGGAGGGAGGGAGGGAGGGAAAGGGAGGGAGAGAGAGACAGAGAGAGAAAGAGAGAGAGAGAGAGAGAGAGAGAGAGAGAGAGAGAGAGAGAGAGAGAGAGAGAGAGAGAGAGAAAGAGAGAGGAGAGAGAGCGAGAGAGAGAGAGAGAGAGAGAGATAATAATAATAACAGGAAAATAGCGATGGTGATGATGACAATAATAATAATGATAGCACACACACACACACTCATCCACGCACACACACACACACGCTCATCCACATACACACACACACACACACGCGCGCTCATCCACATACACACACACACTCATCCACGCACACACAGACACACACACACGCTCCCACCCACGTACACACGCCCTCCCACCCACGTACACCCCCCCCCCCACCCACACACCCACACACACCCACAGCCACCCACGCACAAATACACACGCAGTCCCTCCGTCCATTCAGTAAATTAACATCCCGCTTTTTATCACAATGGCCTCCGTAATCTAGAAAGCAGCCAATTCAAATTCATCGCCATATCACACTTGTCATCATCTTAATTAAAGGTAATTACATCTTATAGTTGTTTCATTAACATTATTGCTGTATTTTTTGTGAATTGGGAAATGACGTTATTGAGGGGAGAAAGAGGGGGGAGGGGAAGGAGGGAGGAGAGAGGGAGGGAGGGAGGGAGGGAGGGAGGGAGGGAGAGAGAGAGAGAGAGAGAGAGAGAGAGAGAGAGAGAGAGAGAGAGAGAGAGAGAGAGAGAGAGAGAGTGAGGGAGAGAGAGTGAGTGAGAGAGAGAGAGAGAGAGAGAGAGAGAGAGAGAGAGAGAGAGAGAGAGAGAGAGAGAGAGAGAGAGAGAGAGAGAGAGAGAGAGAGAGAGAGAGGAATATTGGTTTCATTATTATTATCGCTGCATTTTTTGTGAACTGAGAAAAGACGTTATTAAGGGAGAGGGGGTGAGGGGGGGAGGGAGGGAGATAGAGAGAGAGAGAGCGAGAGAGAGAGCGAGAACGAGAACGAGAGCTAGAGCGAGAGAGAGACAGACAGACAAAGAGATAATATAGGTAATAATGTTCCACCTTTTGATAATCACTCAAAAAATAATTACTGAACTGCTATAGTCCTTTACTCTGAAACAACTGCCTATAGCGCTTACTTCAGGATAACTAAATCACCTTCTACAGGCACCACACAAACCCACAGAACCGGCACGTGCCCTGAGCCCCCGGGTATTCTCGTATCTCTCCGTCTCTGCCTGTCAAGTTACATATTATGGCCGCCAGGAGACTCTGCCAGTGTTATTGTTATTAAATGAAACTTGATATGAAACAGAGGCTTAAGGTTACCATTTACGTAATGTGTTGACTGGTCTATCTGTCTATCTAAGTATCTATCTATATCTGTATAGGTATGTATATCTACAAACGCACAAACGCACGCGCGCACGCACATGCCCTTATACACACACACACACACACACACACGCACACACACACACACACGTATATATGTGTGTGTGTGTGTGTTTGTGTGTGTTTGTGTGTGTGTGTGTGTGTGTGTGTGTGTGTGTGTGTGTGTGTGTGTGTGTGTGTGTGTGTGTGTGTGTGTGTGTGTGTGTGTG
>NW_027213340.1:0-5000 GCF_042767895.1 Penaeus vannamei | reverse complement strand
CGTCAAGCGAGTGGTGGGAAGTTCATCGTCAGACTCGCTTGTTCATCTTTATTTTTGTATTTTGTTCTTGTTCATTAGGCTCTTGTTCATCATCTTTTTTTAAATCTTCTTTTTCATCTTTATCGGATTTTGTTTAGTAGCTTCTTCGTCATATTTTTTTTATTTGTTAATCATCATCCTTGTTCATCAGCCATTTGTTCATCCTTGTTCATCCTCTTCCTGTTCATCAGCCTTCTGCTTATCTCTCTTCAACTTCTTCTCTTCAATAGAGTGTTCAACCGTCAGACTCGCTTGTTCATCAGTCAGTTTGTCTTGTTCAGTTGCCTCTTTCTTTTTAATCTTCCTTTTCAGTTTGTTTTTTAATGTCTTCTTTTTCATTTTGTTCATCAGGTTTTGTTCGGAACTTCGTCGTATTTTTTTTTATTTGTCAATCATCCTCCTTGCTCATCAGCCATTTGTTCATCCTTGTTCATCCTCTTCCTGTTCATCAGCCTTCTGTTCATCTCTCTTCACCCAAAATTTTTGAACAATACGACGTAATAATTATGAGAAGCAATACTAGTGTGAACATTTTGCGACAAGAAGGATCCAGAGGCTGTATTTATTCAGTATTTGTAATGAACATTTTTTTCAGTTTCTTGGCGTCTCTGATTTTGTGCTTTTTTTCTCTCTTCTTCTTTGTTTTGTTTTTTGTTTCTTTATTTTTCTCTCTCTCTCTCTTTTTTTTCTTGTTTCTTGGCGTCTCTGATTTTGTGCTTTTTTCTCTCTTTTTTTTTTTCTTTTCTCTCTCTCTCATTTTTGTTTGTTTCTTGGCGTCTCTGATTTTGTGCTTTTTTCTCTCGCTTATTTTGGGTGGGGAAAGGGAAAAGAAAAGAAGACAAACACGAAGACGAAGATAGATAGAGAGATAGAGAGATAAAGAGATATATAGATAGATAGATAGATAGATAGATAGAGAGAGAGAGAGAGAGAGAGAGAGAGAGAGAGGGAGAGAGAGAGAGAGAGAGAGAGAAAGAGAAAGAGAGAGAGAGAGAGAGAGAGAAAGAGAGAGAGAGAGAGAGAGAGAGAGAGAGATAAATATATCAGAGAGATGAGAGAGAGAGAGAGAGAGAGAGAGAGAGAGAGAGAGAGACAGACAGATAAATATATCGAGATAGATAGACAGACAGCGATATATGTATAGAGATAGATAGATAGACAGAGATAGATAGATAGACAGACAGCGATATATGTATAGAGATAGATAGATAGACAGAGATAGATAGATAGACAGATAGATATATAGAGATAGATAGATAGACAGACAGACAGATAGACAGCCAGATGTGTGTATGTGTGTTTGTATGTCTTTACACAAACCAGAAAACCGACAAAGAGACAAGTCGATAAATTAGAGCCTGGAAAGCACAACACCCCCTCTCCCCTCCTCTGCCCTTCCCTCTCCTTCGCGTATTCCCCTTTATCTCCCTCCCTTTCCCCCTCCTGTCCTCTCTCTCTCTCTCTACTCTCCTCTTCCTTCCTCCCCTCACTTCCTCTTCTCCTCCTCACTTGTTTTCCCTCTTTCTCCTCTTCCTCTCCTTCTTCCCTCCTCCTCCTTTTTTTCCCCTTCCCTCCTCCTGCTCCTCCCCCCTCCCCCTCGCCCTTCCTTCGCTCGCGTGAACTGCGCAGAAGCTCATCCTCAAAACGCCTGCTGATTGGTCGACCGACACCTCTCGTCAGCCAATCAGCGTCGTCCGTTTCCGCGTATCCAGAGGAGCAGGTGGCGAAGACGGGGGAGGGGGGGAAGGGGGGGTGAGAGGGAGAAGGAGGGAGGGAAGGGGAGGGGAGAGAAAGGAGGGGTAGGGGAGGAGGGAGAGGGAGGAGGAGTGGAAGAGGGAGGAGGAGGGAAGAGGGAGAAGGAGGGGGAAGGAGAGAGGTGAGGAGGGAGGAGAAAGAGGGAAGGAAGGAAGGGGGGAATAAAAGGGAGGAGGGAAATGGAAGGAGGGAGAGGGAGGAGGGAGGGAAGAGGGTGGGGAGGGGAGGGAGGAGAGGGAGGAGAGAGAGGAGATGGAGGAGAGGGGAGGGGGAATGGAGGGAGAGGGGAAGGGGGAGGATGTGGGGAAGGAAGGAAGGAGGAGGAGATAGAGCGGGAGGGAGGGAAAGGGAAGGAAAGAGGAGGGGTAGGAGAACGGAGGAGGAGGGAAGGGGAAAAAGGAGGAGGAGGAGGGAAGAGGGAGGGAGGGAAGGGAAAGGAAAGAGGAGGGGAGAGAGAGAGGCCAGGAAGGGGGAAAGGGAGGGAAGGAGGGAGTAGGGGCAGGAGGAGGGAGGGGAAGGGTAATGGAGGGAAGGGGAAGGGTATATACATGTGTATACTCGTACGTATATCTCCATGCGTTGTATGTGTTTATGTACACTTATTAGGGAGAAAAAGGGAGAGGGAGAGAGAGAGAGTGTATGCAAGTTTATCTGCGTGTGTCTAAGTGAGATGTCTATATATGTATAATGCGATGCGTACGTTCACATCGTTCAGTCCGTTCTCAGAGTGTCTTCGAAAAGGAAGGAGGGAAAGTGACGAGGAAAAGTGGCGACATAACGAACTTTTTCCAACTCCTCTGTCTCCATTTTTCTCTCGTTGAAGGTGATCTGTGGCGTCTTTCTTATTCTCTCTTTTAAATAAACGGTTCTCTCGTGTTCTCTTGTGTCAGGGATTCATCGCGTGTTTTTCCTCTGTTGTTGTTTTATCTCTTTTCTCTTTGTTTTATCTCTCTTTCACTATTTTTTTTAGTTCTTTTTTCTCTCCTTTCCGTCCACGCGCTTCCCTCTCAAACGATAATAGAAAACGGA
Source organism: Penaeus vannamei (assembly GCF_042767895.1). NCBI lineage: Eukaryota > Metazoa > Arthropoda > Malacostraca > Decapoda > Penaeidae > Penaeus > Penaeus vannamei. The sequence continues at coordinate 2,177 of NW_027213340.1, read as the reverse complement.
ATCGCTGGGGGGGGGGGGGACTTCACTAATGCTCTCCGTTTTTTTTTCTTCTTTCTTTTTTTCTTATTCTATCTACGCACTTGAACTATCCCACCTCTGCTGGCGGCGAGCGGGAATGTCAAGCGGCATTCCTGAAAACGAGAGAGAGTCACATTGTGAAAGATACAACGGTAATACAGCATAATACAACAACGATAATACAGCCGACCCTCAAAAGCTTGGAGGGAAACGAGCGTAAATAATTCTCCTTACCAATCTCCGTTACTAAAAGATTTTTTTTTCTTACCTTCAGGCTCTACGGATTCAGTGACAAAAAGAAAAGAAAAGAAAAGAAAAACAATCATAATAAAAAAGAGAATGATTAGTTCACATTTCCTGTAGAAATGAGATTGTCATATTATCATTTCTGTTGAACAAAGAGGAGGATTGTGATAGTAACCGCTCTGTCTATTCTACATAAAAAAGACAATATATATATAAACCAAAAATCCATATATAAGGAATACATAGACGACGAAAAATAATAAAATACAATAAAAAAAAGGTAACGATTCAGAACAAAACTCAAACACTTTCAACTTTTTTAGAAGCGATTGTGTGAAATAAATAAATAAACAAATAAAATAAAGATAAATAAACTCTCAACTTTTTTTTTTAGAAGCGATTGTGTGAAATAAATAAATAAACAAATAAAATAAAGATAAATAAACTCTCAACTTTTTTTAGAAGCGATTGTGTGAAATAAATAAATAAACAAATAAAATAAAGATAAATAAACTCAACTTTTTTTAGAAGCGATTGTGTGAAATAAATAAATAGACAAATAAAATAAAGATAAATAAACTCAACTTTTTTTAGAAGCGATTGTGTGAAATAAATAAATAGACAAATAAAATAAAGATAAATAAACTCAACTTTTTTTAGAAGCGATTGTGTGAAATAAATAAATAAACAAATAAAATAAAGATAAATAAACTCTCAACTTTTTTTTTAGAAGCGATTGTGTGAAATAGATAAATAAACAAATAAAATAAAGATAAATAAACTCAACTTTTTTTAGAAGCGATTGTGTGAAATAAATAAATAAACAAATAAAATAAAGATAAAACAAACTCTCTCAACTCTTTTTTTTTTTTTTCTTTTTTTAGAAGCGATTGTGTGAAAAGAATAAATAAACAAATAAAACAAAATAGATAAATAAAACAGCTGACTTGATTAGCAAAGAGCAAGAAATTTGTATTTGAAGTCGAGGCTGAACTCAAGGATTAGCGAGAAAGGAAGAACTTGAAAAGGGAAGAAAAGGAGGAGGGAATAAAGAGTAATAGTGAGAGGAGAAAGGAGAGGAGAAGTAGAACAGGTGAAGAGAGAGAGGAAGAGAAGGAGAAAAGAGGAAGAGAAAAAAAAGAAAGGAGAGGAAGAGAAAAGCAGAAAAAGAGAGAGGAAGAGAAGGTGAAAAGAGGAAGAGAAAAAAAAAATAAAAAGGAGAGGAAGAGAAAAGCAGAAAAAGAGAGAGGAAGACAAGGAGAAAAAGAAAAGAAAGGAGAGGAAGAGAAAAACAGAAAAAGAGAGAGGAAGAGAAGGAGAAAAGAAACGAGGGGAGAATAAGAGAAGAAAAGAGTAAGGAAAGGAGAAAAGAGAAGAGTAAGAGAAAAGAAGAAGAGAAGAAAGAAGAACACGGGAAACGAAGAGAAGCTGAGAACAAGAAAAGAGGCAAAGCGAGGAAGAACAAAGGATGAGAAGAGAAGAAGAAACAAGAGAAGAGAAGAGAAATTGCAGCAAAGAGAAGATGAAGAAGACGAAGGGAAAAGGAGAAGAAGAAATACACGAAGACGAAGAAATGGAAGATGAAGAAAAAAGACAATGAAGAAAAAGAAAAAGAAAAGAAAACATATATATACCTTATCAAACGGAAAGAAAAGAAACGAAAGAAACGCAAAAAGAAAGAAAAATAAAAAAACTAAGAATACGAAAACACGACGAAACAACCCCCCCTCCCCCCCAAAAAATAAATAAATACCAACAAATGAAGAACATAGAACGAAAAACAAACAAAAAAATTGCGATCTCTATAGACCCTTAAAGGCATTTTGAGGCAGATATTACGCAACGGAAAAAGTGCTTAGTCATTGCAAGTACCACCCTACCCCCCTACCCCCCGCCCCTTTTAAATTCAACTT
>NW_027213339.1:32500-41194 GCF_042767895.1 Penaeus vannamei | reverse complement strand
GAGTCTCATGAGGCCGAGGTGTCCCCTGTGGCGAGCCTCACTTCCGAGTCTCATGAGGCCGAGGTGTCCCCTGTGGCGAGCCTCACATCCGAGTCTCATGAGGCCAAAGTGTCCCCTGTGGCGAGCCTCACATCCGAGTCCCATGAGGCCAAGGTGTCCCCTGTGGCGAGCCTCACACCCGAGTCTCATGAGGCGATGGTGTCCCCTGTGGCGAGCCTCACATCCGAGTCTCATGAGGCCAAGGTGTCCCCTGTGGCGAGCCTCACATCCGAGTCCCATGAGGCCAAGGTGTCCCCCCGTGGCGAGCCTCACATCCGAGTCTCATGAGGCCAAGGTGTCCCCCGTGGCGAGCCTCACATCCGAGTCTCATGAGGCCAAGGTGTCCCCCGTGGCGAGCCTCACATCCGAGTCCCATGAGGCCAAGGTGTCCCCTGTGGCGAGCCTCACATCCGAGTCCCATGAGGCCAAGGTGTCCCCTGTGGTGAGCCTCACATCCGAGTCCCATGAGGCCGTAGTGTCCCCTGTGGCGAGCCTCACATCCGAGTCCCATGAGGCCAAGGTGTCCCCTGTGGCGAGCCTCACATCCGAGTCCCATGAGGCCGAGGTGTCCCCTGTGGGAAGCCTCACATCCGAGTCCCATGAGGCCAAGGTGTCCCCTGTGGCGAGCCTCACATCCGAGTCCCATGAGGCCAAGGTGTCCCCTGTGGCGAGCCTCACATCCGAGTCTCATGAGGCCAAGGTGTCCCCTGTGGCGAGCCTCACATCCGACTCTCATGAGGCCGAGGTGTCCCCCGTGGCGAGCCTCACATCCTAGTCTCATGAGGCCGAGGTGTCCCCCGTGGCGAGCCTCACATCCGAGTCCCATGAGGCCAAGGTGTCCCCCCGTGGCGAGCCTCACATCCTAGTCTCATGAGGCCGAGGTGTCCCCTGTGGCGAGCCTCACATCCGAGTCTCATGAGGCCAAGGTGTCCCCTGTGGCGAGCCTCACACCCGAGTCTCACGAGGCCGAGGTGTCCCCTGTGGCGAGCCTCATGAGGCCGAGGTGTCCCCTGTGGCGAGCCTCATGAGGCCGAGGTGTCCCCCCGTGGCGAGCCTCACATCCGAGTCCCATGAGGCCAAGGTGTCCCCTGTGGTGAGCCTCACATCCGAGTCCCATGAGGCCAAGGTGTCCCCTGTGGCGAGCCTCATGAGGCCGAGGTGTCCCCCCGTGGCGAGCCTCACATCCGAGTCCCATGAGGCCAAGGTGTCCCCCGTGGCGAGCCTCACATCCGAGTCCCATGAGGCCAAGGTGTCCCCTGTGGTGAGCCTCACATCCGAGTCTCATGAGGCCAAGGTGTCCCCTGTGGCGAGCCTCACATCCGAGTCCCATGAGGCCAAGGTGTCCCCTGTGGTGAGCCTCACATCCGAGTCTCATGAGGCCGAGGTGTCCCCTGTGGCGAGCCTCACATCCGAGTCCCATGAGGCCAAGGTGTCCCCTGTGGCGAGCCTCACATCCGAGTCTCATGAAACCGAGGTGTCCCCTGTGGCGAGCCTCACATCCGAGTCTCATGAGGCCAAGGTGTCCCCCCGTGGCGAGCCTCACATCCGAGTCTCATGAGGCCAAGGTGTCCCCCCGTGGCGAGCCTCACATCCGAGTCTCATGAGGCCAAGGTGTCCCCCCGTGGCGAGCCTCACATCCGAGTCTCATGAGGCCAAGGTGTCCCCTGTGGCGAGCCTCACATCCGAGTCTCATGAGGCCGAGGTGTCCCCCGTGGCGAGCCTCACATCCGAGTCTCATGAGGCCAAGGTGTCCCCCCGTGGCGAGCCTCACATCCGAGTCTCATGAGGCCAAGGTGTCCCCTGTGGCGAGCCTCACATCCGAGTCTCATGAGGCCGAGGTGTCCCCCGTGGCGAGCCTCACATCCGAGTCTCATGAGGCCAAGGTGTCCCCCCTGTGGCGAGCCTCACATCCGAGTCTCATGAGGCCGAGGTGTCCCCTGTGGCGAGCCTCACATCCGAGTCTCATGAGGCCAAGGTGTCCCCCCGTGGCGAGCCTCACATCCGAGTCTCATGAGGCCAAGGTGTCCCCCCGTGGCGAGCCTCACATCCGAGTCTCATGAGGCCAAGGTGTCCCCCCGTGGCGAGCCTCACATCCGAGTCTCATGAGGCCAAGGTGTCCCCTGTGGCGAGCCTCACATCCGAGTCTCATGAGGCCGAGGTGTCCCCCGTGGCGAGCCTCACATCCGAGTCTCATGAGGCCAAGGTGTCCCCTGTGGTGAGCCTCACATCCGAGTCTCATGAGGCCAAGGTGTCCCCTGTGGCGAGCCTCACATCCGAGTCTCACGAGGCCGAGGTGTCCCCTGTGGCGAGCCTCATGAGGCCGAGGTGTCCCCTGTGGCGAGCCTCATGAGGCCGAGGTGTCCCCCCGTGGCGAGCCTCACATCCGAGTCCCATGAGGCCAAGGTGTCCCCCGTGGCGAGCCTCACATCCGAGTCCCATGAGGCCAAGGTGTCCCCTGTGGTGAGCCTCACATCCGAGTCTCATGAGGCCGAGGTGTCCCCTGTGGCGAGCCTCACATCCGAGTCCCATGAGGCCAAGGTGTCCCCTGTGGCGAGCCTCACATCCGAGTCTCATGAAACCGAGGTGTCCCCTGTGGCGAGCCTCACATCCGAGTCTCATGAGGCCAAGGTGTCCCCCGTGGCGAGCCTCACATCCGAGTCTCATGAGGCCAAGGTGTCCCCTGTGGTGAGCCTCACATCCGAGTCCCATGAGGCCAAGGTGTCCCCTGTGGCGAGCCTCACATCCGAGTCTCATGAGGCCAAGGTGTCCCCTGTGGTGAGCCTCACATCCGAGTCCCATGAGGCCAAGGTGTCCCCTGTGGCGAGCCTCACATCCGAGTCCCATGAGGCCAAGGTGTCCCCCGTGGCGAGCCTCACACCCGAGTCTCATGAGGCCAAGGTGTCCCCTGTGGCGAGCCTCACATCCGAGTCCCATGAGGCCAAGGTGTCCCCCCGTTGTGAGCCTCACATCCGAGTCTCATGAGGCCAAGGTGTCCCCTGTGGCGAGCCTCACATCCGAGTCCCATGAGGCCGAGGTGTCCCCCGTGGCGAGCCTCACATCCGAGTCCCATGAGGCCAAGGTGTCCCCTGTGATGAGCCTCACATCCGAGTCCCATGAGGCCAAGGTGTCCCCTGTGGTGAGCCTCACATCCGAGTCTCATGAGGCCGTGGTGTCCCCTGTGGTGAGCCTCACAACCGAGTCTCATGAGGCCAAGGTGTCCCCCCGTGGCGAGCCTCACACCCGAGTCTCATGAGGCCAAGGTGTCCCCTGTGGTGAGCCTCACACCCGAGTCTCATGAGGCCAAGGTGTCCCCTGTGGCGAGCCTCACACCCGAGTCCCATGAGGCCAAGGTGTCCCCTGTGATGAGCCTCACATCCGAGTCTCATGAGGCCAAGGTGTCCCCTGTGGCGAGCCTCACATCCGAGTCTCATGAGGCCAAGGTGTCCCCTGTGGTGAGCCTCACACCCGAGTCTCATGAGGCCAAGGTGTCCCCTGTGGCGAGCCTCACATCCGAGTCTCATGAGGCCAAGGTGTCCCCTGTGGCGAGCCTCACATCCGAGTCTCATGAGGCCAAGGTGTCCCCTGTGGCGAGCCTCACATCCGAGTCTCATGAGGCCAAGGTGTCCCCTGTGGCGAGCCTCACATCCGAGTCCCATGAGGCCAAGGTGTCCCCTGTGGTGAGCCTCACATCCGAGTCTCATGAGGCCAAGGTGTCCCCTGTGGCGAGCCTCACATCCGAGTCCCATGAGGCCAAGGTGTCCCCCCGTTGTGAGCCTCACATCCGAGTCTCATGAGGCCAAGGTGTCCCCTGTGGCGAGCCTCACATCCGAGTCCCATGAGGCCGAGGTGTCCCCCGTGGCGAGCCTCACATCCGAGTCCCATGAGGCCAAGGTGTCCCCTGTGATGAGCCTCACATCCGAGTCCCATGAGGCCAAGGTGTCCCCTGTGGTGAGCCTCACATCCGAGTCTCATGAGGCCGTGGTGTCCCCTGTGGTGAGCCTCACAACCGAGTCTCATGAGGCCAAGGTGTCCCCCCGTGGCGAGCCTCACACCCGAGTCTCATGAGGCCAAGGTGTCCCCTGTGGCGAGCCTCACATCCGAGTCCCATGAGGCCGAGGTGTCCCCCGTGGCGAGCCTCACACCCGAGTCCCATGAGGCCAAGGTGTCCCCTGTGATGAGCCTCACATCCGAGTCTCATGAGGCCAAGGTGTCCCCTGTGGCGAGCCTCACATCCGAGTCTCATGAGGCCAAGGTGTCCCCTGTGGCGAGCCTCACACCCGAGTCTCATGAGGCCAAGGTGTCCCCTGTGGCGAGCCTCACATCCGAGTCCCATGAGGCCAAGGTGTCCCCTGTGGTGAGCCTCACACCCGAGTCTCATGAGGCCAAGGTGTCCCCTGTGGCGAGCCTCACATCCGAGTCCCATGAGGCCAAGGTGTCCCCTGTGGCGAGCCTCACACCCGAGTCTCATGAGGCCAAGGTGTCCCCTGTGGCGAGCCTCACACCCGAGCCCCATGGGGCCAAAGTGTCCCCTGTGGTGAGCCTCACACCCGAGTCTCATGAGGCCATTGTGTCCCCTGTGGTGAGCCTCACATCCGAGTCTCATGAGGCCATTGTGTCCCCTGTGGCGAGCCTCACACCCGAGTCTCATGAGGCCAAGGTGTCCCCTGTGGCGAGCCTCACACCCGAGTCTCATGAGGCCGAGGTGTCCCCTGTGGCGAGCCTCACACCCGAGTCTCATGAGGCCAAGGTGTCCCCTGTGGCGAGCCTCACATCCGAGTCCCATGAGGCCAAGGTGTCCCCTGTGGCGAGCCTCACATCCGAGTCTCATGAGGCCAAGGTGTCCCCTGATATGAGCCTCACATCCGAGTCCCATGAGGCCGTGGTGTCCCCCGTGCCGAGCCTCACATCCGAGTCTCATGAGGCCAAGGTGTCCCCTGTGGCGAGCCTCACATCCGAGTCCCATGAGGCCAAGGTGTCCCCTGTGGCGAGCCTCACATCCGAGTCTCATGAGGCCAAGGTGTCCCCTGATATGAGCCTCACATCCGAGTCCCATGAGGCCGTGGTGTCCCCCGTGGCGAGCCTCACATCCGAGTCCCATGAGGCCAAGGTGTCCCCTGTGGCGAGCCTCACATCCGAGTCTCATGAGGCCAAGGTGTCCCCTGTGGCGAGCCTCACATCCGAGTCCCATGAGGCCGAGGTGTCCCCTGTGGCGAGCCTCACATCCGAGTCTCATGAGGCCAAGGTGTCCCCTGTGGTGAGCCTCACATCCGAGTCCCATGAGGCCGAGGTGTCCCCTGTGGCGAGCCTCACATCCGAGTCCCATGAGGCCGAGGTGTCCCCTGTGGCGAGCCTCACATCCGAGTCCCATGAGGCCGAGGTGTCCCCTGTGGCGAGCCTCACATCCGAGTCCCATGAGGCCAAGGTGTCCCCTGTGGCGAGCCTCACACCCGAGTCTCATGAGGCCGAGGTGTCCCCTGTGGCGAGCCTCACACCCGAGTCTCATGAGGCCAAGGTGTCCCCTGTGGCGAGCCTCACACCCGAGTCTCATGAGGCCAAGGTGTCCCCTGTGGCGAGCCTCACACCCGAGTCTCATGAGGCCGAGGTGTCCCCTGTGGCGAGCCTCACACCCGAGTCTCATGAGGCCAAGGTGTCCCCTGTGGCGAGCCTCACACCCGAGTCTCATGAGGCCGAGGTGTCCCCTGTGGCGAGCCTCACACCCGAGTCTCATGAGGCCAAGGTGTCCCCTGTGGCGAGCCTCACACCCGAGTCTCATGAGGCCAAGGTGTCCCCTGTGGTGAGCCTCACATCCGAGTCTCATGAGGCCAAGGTGTCCCCTGTGGCGAGCCTCACATCCGAGTCTCATGAGGCCAAGGTGTCCCCTGTGGCGAGCCTCACATCCGAGTCTCATGAGGCCAAGGTGTCCCCTGTGGCGAGCCTCACATCCGAGTCCCAAGAGGCCAAGGTGTCCCCTGTGGCGAGCCTCACACCCGAGTCTCATGAGGCCAAGGTGTCCCCTGTGGTGAGCCTCACACCCGAGTCTCATGAGGCCAAGGTGTCCCCTGTGGTGAGCCTCACACCCGAGTCTCATGAGGCCAAGGTGTCCCCTGTGGCGAGCCTCACATCCGAGTCTCATGAGGCCAAGGTGTCCCCTGTGGCGAGCCTCACATCCGAGTCTCATGAGGCCGAGGTGTCCCCTGTGGCGAGCCTCACATCCGAGTCTCATGAGGCCAAGGTGTCCCCTGTGGCGAGCCTCACATCCGAGTCTCATGAGGCCAAGGTGTCCCCTGTGGTGAGCCTCACATCCGAGTCTCATGAGGCCAAGGTGTCCCCTGTGGCGAGCCTCACATCCGAGTCTCATGAGGCCAAGGTGTCCCCTGTGGTGAGCCTCACATCCGAGTCCCATGAGGCCGTGGTGTCCCCTGTGGCGAGCCTCACATCCGAGTCCCATGAGGCCGAGGTGTCCCCTGTGGCGAGCCTCACATCCGAGTCCCATGAGGCCAAGGTGTCCCCTGTGGCGAGCCTCACACCCGAGTCCCATGAGGCCAAGGTGTCCCCTGTGGCGAGCCTCACATCCGAGTCCCATGAGGCCAAGGTGTCCCCTGTGGCGAGCCTCACACCCGAGTCCCATGAGGCCAAGGTGTCCCCTGTGGCGAGCCTCACACCCGAGTCCCATGAGGCCAAGGTGTCCCCTGTGGCGAGCCTCACATCCGAGTCCCATGAGGCCAAGGTGTCCCCTGTGGTGAGCCTCACATCCGAGTCTCATGAGGCCAAGGTGTCCCCTGTGGCGAGCCTCACATCCGAGTCTCATGAGGCCAAGGTGTCCCCTGTGGCGAGCCTCACATCCGAGTCTCATGAGGCCGTGGTGTCCCCTGTGGCGAGCCTCACATCCGAGTCCCATGAGGCCGAGGTGTCCCCTGTGGCGAGCCTCACATCCGAGTCCCATGAGGCCGAGGTGTCCCCTGTGGCGAGCCTCACATCCGAGTCTCATGAGGCCAAGGTGTCCCCTGTGGTGAGCCTCACATCCGAGTCCCATGAGGCCGAGGTGTCCCCTGTGGCGAGCCTCACATCCGAGTCCCATGAGGCCAAGGTGTCCCCTGTGGCGAGCCTCACATCCGAGTCTCATGAGGCCAAGGTGTCCCCTGTGGTGAGCCTCACATCCGAGTCTCATGAGGCCGAGGTGTCCCCTGTGGCGAGCCTCACATCCGAGTCTCATGAGGCCAAGGTGTCCCCTGTGGCGAGCCTCACATCCGAGTCTCATGAGGCCGAGGTGTCCCCTGTGGCGAGCCTCACATCCGAGTCCCATGAGGCCAAGGTGTCCCCTGTGGTGAGCCTCACATCCGAGTCTCATGAGGCCAAGGTGTCCCCTGTGGTGAGCCTCACATCCGAGTCTCATGAGGCCGAGGTGTCCCCTGTGGCGAGCCTCACATCCGAGTCCCATGAGGCCGAGGTGTCCCCTGTGGCGAGCCTCACATCCGAGTCTCATGAGGCCGAGGTGTCCCCTGTGGCGAGCCTCACATCCGAGTCCCATGAGGCCAAGGTGTCCCCTGTGGCGAGCCTCACATCCGAGTCTCATGAGGCGATGGTGTCCCCTGTGGCGAGCCTCACATCCGAGTCCCATGAGGCCGTGGTGAGCCTCACATCCGAGTCTCATGAGGCCGAGGTGTCCCCTGTGGTGAGCCTCACATCCGAGTCTCATGAGGCCAAGGTGTCCCCCGTGGTGAGCCTCACATCCGAGTCTCATGAGGCCGAGGTGTCCCCTGTGGCGAGCCTCACATCCGAGTCTCATGAGGCCGAGGTGTCCCCTGTGGCGAGCCTCACATCCGAGTCCCATGAGGCCAAGGTGTCCCCTGTGGCGAGCCTCACATCCGAGTCTCATGAGGCGATGGTGTCCCCTGTGGCGAGCCTCACATCCGAGTCCCATGAGGCCGTGGTGAGCCTCACATCCGAGTCTCATGAGGCCGAGGTGTCCCCTGTGGTGAGCCTCACATCCGAGTCTCATGAGGCCAAGGTGTCCCCCGTGGTGAGCCTCACATCCGAGTCTCATGAGGCCGAGGTGTCCCCTGTGGCGAGCCTCACATCCGAGTCTCATGAGGCCGAGGTGTCCCCTGTGGCGAGCCTCACATCCGAGTCCCATGAGGCCAAGGTGTCCCCTGTGGCGAGCCTCACATCCGAGTCCCATGAGGCCAAGGTGTTCCCCGTGGCGAGCCTCACATCCGAGTCTCATGAGGCCGAGGTGTCCCCTGTGGTGAGCCTCACATCCGAGTCTCATGAGGCCAAGGTGTCCCCCGTGGTGAGCCTCACATCCGAGTCTCATGAGGCCGAGGTGTCCCCTGTGGTGAGCCTCACATCCGAGTCTCATGAGGCCGAGGTGTCCCCTGTGGCGAGCCTCACATCCGAGTCCCATGAGGCCGTGGTGAGCCTCACATCCGAGTCTCATGAGGCCGAGGTGTCCCCTGTGGTGAGCCTCACATCCGAGTCTCATGAGGCCAAGGTGTCCCCCGTGGTGAGCCTCACATCCGAGTCTCATGAGGCCGTGGTGAGCCTCACATCCGAGTCCCATGAGGCCAAGGTGTCCCCCTTAGGTGAGCCTCACATCCGAGTCTCATGAGGCCGAGGTGTCCCCTGTGGCGAGCCTCACATCCGAGTCTCATGAGG
>NW_027213339.1:20000-25000 GCF_042767895.1 Penaeus vannamei | reverse complement strand
TTTATATTTACTTTCTTCGCAGCTGTGACCACAAACAAAATATTTAGCCCAATATTCTTTCTTAAACTAAACAAATACACAAATAGATAAGATGTACGAGTATACATGAAATTCTGCCATAAATCCGGGTATCACACAAGTGAAGCTAAACAAATCAAATCTGAATTAAAATCGACAATAACATCCCCCAGATAGTAAGGCAGAAAGATAAAATTCGAAGAAAAATATATCAATAAAAAAAGCCCGATTTTCTCCCGTTGCAAATCCGAGAATCGAAGGCATATCCACTAAGCTCCTTTACGTAACCCGGAGTTAACACCGCACTTTAGACAACCCCGATTTATGCGAGAGAAATACACAGAAGCAAACAGTTGTAAATACTGCTTATTATGACCACGTACTTACAAAAGACATCTCTACGCAATATATAAAAAAGAGAATAAGAAGAAGAAGCTACAAAAAGAAACGGAAAGAAAAAAAAATGCAGATAAACCAACCCGGATAAATGAGACAGTTACAGCTACAACACAACCCGGTTTTATGACCGTTGGAGAATGGAAGAAAACGTAAGAGCGGAGACGAGATAGGATGATGAATAGAAGCAAGGAGAGACCTGATAAAGGAGGAGTAGAGATAAAGTTGATGATACGGAAATGAAAATAATAAATGATAATAATATCTAAGGTCATATAGCAATTATGGAAATTGTAAGATAGATCAAAGGTAGATAGATAGACAAACGTTAGTGATAAATAAATACCTGAATAAAAAAGAGAAAAAGAACTTTTATGTTTTCCTTTCACATCTTCACCGCCTTCTTCTTATTCTTCTATACTTCTTCTCTTCTCTTTCGTTCTTCCATCCTTTCCATCTTTTTTTCTGCCATTTTCTTCCTTTTCCTTCTTTTCCATCCGTCTCTCTCTTCTCTTCGCTTGCCCCTCTCCCCCTGTTCTGTTATTTCCCATTCTTTACCTCTCTTCTCTTTCCTCTCATTAGCACCGGTTTTCTCTCTCTCTCTCCTTCCTTCTCTTTATCTTCACTCCCTCTTCCTCTTCCTGTTACTCCTTTACTTCCCAATCGTTCCTCCTTCTTATCTCCTCTCCCTCTTATTCTTCTCCTTACTTTCCTTTGTTCTTCTCTTCCCTCCCTCCTTCTTCCCCCTTCCTCCTATTTCTTTCCTCTCCCTCCCTCCTTCCCCTCATCTCCCTTTTACCTTCCATCCCTTCTTTCCCTCTCCCCTCCTCTTCCCTCCTTCCCTATCCCTACTCCTCTTCGCTTACTCCCTCCCTCATTTTCCTTCCCCCCCTCTCTTCTCCCTCTTCCCTTCCTCCATCTCGCTCCTCCACTCCCTCTCAACTCCCATCCCTCCTCCTCTCTCCCTCCTTCTCTCAAGCTTTCCCTCCCCCTTCCCCATCCCCTCTATCTTCCCATATCCCCATCCCACCCATCCCTCCCTCCTCTCCCCATCCTCCTCCCTCTCCCCATCCCCCCCACGTCCTTCCTCCTCCTTCCCCTCACCCACGTCCCCCATCCTCCTCCTCCCCATCCCCCTATCCCCCTACGTCTCTTCCACCAACCCACCCATGCCCCTCCCTCTCCCTCCCTCCCTCCCCCTCCCCCACGCCCTCACCCCCATTCGCCCTCCCCCTTCCCGCTCCCTCCCTCCCCCTTCCTCCCTCGCTCCCCATCCCCTTATCCTCCTTCCTCTCCCTCCCCATTCCCCCACGCCTCCCTCCTCCCTCCTTCCTCTCCATCCCTCCCCTCCTCCTCTCCCTCCTCTCCCACCCCTCTCCACCCTCCCCCTCCCTCCCTCTCCTCCTCCGCATCACCCGCAGCCTCATCAGAAGCGAGGGAGACGACCGCTTACCGTCAGCGTGGATGCTCGCCGGGGAATTTACCTGCCGTTGGGGGTCCGTCTTCCTCGCGCAAGGTAAACAGGGGGAAAAGATATCGGCTCGGGAGGGGTTTGGGGGTGGGGGAAGGATGGGGAAGGGGTGGGGGAGGGATGGGAAGGGTAGAGTGGGGAAGGGTGGGGTGGGGAGGGTGGAGGGAGGGGTGGAGGGGTGGGGAAGGGTGTATGGGAGGGTGGAGTGGGTGGGGGAAGGGGTTGGAGGGGTGGGGGAAGGGTGGAGGGTGGGGGAGGGGTGGAGGGGGTGGGGGAGGGGTGGAGGGTGGGAGAGGGGGAAGGTTGGAGGGGTGGAGGTGGAGGGAGTGGGGAAGGGGTGAAGGGATGGGGAGGGGTGGGGGTGGGGGTAGGGTGGAGGGGTGGGGGAAGGGGTGGAGGGTGGGGAAGGGGTGGAGGGTGGGGAAAGGGTGGAGGGGGTGGAGGAGGAATTGTAGAGGTGGGGGAAGGGTGTATGGGAGTGGTGGGAGAGGGGGAAGGTTGGAGGGAGTGGTGGGGGAGGGTGGGGAAGGGGTGGGGGTGGAGTGGAAGGGGTGAAGGGATGGGGAGGGGATGGTAGGGAAGATGGGAGTGATGGTGTGGGTAGAAGTCAAGTCATACACACACACACACACGCACACACAAAACACAAATATCTATAACCGACCAAAAAATAAACAACTAAATAAAGATAAGAAATAAAGATAAAGAAGTGAAAAACGACAATTTTAATCTTTACCCCTAAATCCAGCAGCTGCAACTTTGTATCATTTTCTTTAGAGAGAGAAAACGGGATCTGAATACCAAATTCCTTTCAGCTTCAATTTTCTCTCCTTTTCCTGCTAAAAATATCCCAGAAGATTAAAAAAAGATAAATAAAGAGCCTTTTGTTATAATAACATTACTAACATTTGTGAAAATGATCTAAATTTCTCTAAATTGACAATTATCCTTCATAACACTGGCCTCCTCCCGCCATTTTCCCCCGTTTTCTTTACCACCGTTTCCCATTTTCTTTCTCTTTCTCTTTAATTTCTCTCACTCTAATTTTTTTTCCCTCTAACCTTCTCTCTCTCTCTTCGTGTCAGTTTGTACACCCTAATGAGCGGTGATCAATCTACATTATTCACTTTTTCTTTGTAAACCTGCGAGGACTGATATTCTCTTCCTAATTTGCATAAGCGAGGGCCGGCGAGGTCTGTGCTTGCGGGGTGGGGGTGAGGGGTGGCGTGGGGGGGTGGGGGGTAGAGTGGGAGGTAGGGTAGAGGGTAAGGGGAGGTCGGGGGGGGAGGGATGGGGTAGTTGCGGTCAGGGAGGTGGGTAGGAGGAGGGAGGGAGAGAGGAGGGGTTAGAGGGGAGGGAGAGGGAGACAGGGAGGAGGATAGGAGAGGAAGGGAGATAGGAGGAAGGTGGAGGTGGGGGGGAGAGAGAAGGAGGGGGTGAAGGGGGGAGGAGGGAGGAAGGGAGGAGGGTAGGAGAGGAAGGGAGAAAGAAGGAGGGTGGGGTGGAGGGTATGAAACGGAGGGGGAGAGGAGGGGGATGGGGGTAGTTGCGGTCAGAGGAGGAGGGTAAGAGAGGGAGGGAGGGAGGGGAAGGGATGGGAGTAGAGGGAGACAGGGAGGAAGGGCAGGAGAAGGAGGGAGAATAGGAGTAAGGAAGAGAAGTTGCAGGTGCGTGGGGGAGGCGGGGAGGGGAGTAAGAGAAGGAAGAAGAGAAGACAAGGGGTTGAAAAGGAGTAAAAAGACCGAGAAAGGAGAGAACAGCTGTAAGGGTGAGAGAAAGGGTTGGGGAAGGGGAGTGGGGGGGGGGCGAGCGGGGGGAGGGAAGGGAGGAGGGGGAGGAGAGGGATGGCGGGAGAAAGATAGAAGGTGATAAGAGGGAAGAGATGTGTTAGTGAAGAGAAATATAACCTTTACTTACCGAGTATTTCTTATTGTATAAAAAATCTAGAAAATGGCGTTGTGTTTTAACTGTTAATTTTGTGTGTATCTATATCTACATCTATATCTATCCATCTCTCTCTTTATCTCTCTCTCTCTCTCTCTCTCTCTCTCTCTCTCTCTCTCTCTCTCTCTCTCTCTCTCTCTCTCTCTCTCTCTCTCTCTCTCTCTCTCTCTCTCTCTCTCTCTCTCTCTCTCTCTCTCTCTCTCTCTCTCTCTCTCTCTTTCTCTCTCTCTCTCTCTCTCTCTCTCTCTCTCTCTCTCTCTCTCTCTCTCTCTCTCTCTCTCTCTCTCTCTCTCTCTCTCTCTCTCTCTCTCTCTCTCTCTCTCTCTCTCTCTCTCTCTCTCTCTCTCTCTCTCTCTCTCTCTCTCTCTCTCTCTCTCTCTCTCTCTCTCTCTCTCTCTCTCTCTCTCTCTCTCTCTCTCTTCTCTCTCTCTCTCTCTCTCTCTCTCTCTCTCTCTCTCTCTCTCTCTCTCTCTCTCTCTCTCTCTTTCTCTCTCTCTCTCTCTCTCTCTATCTTTCTCTCTCTCTCTCTCTCTCTCTTTCTCTCTCTCTCTCTCTCTCTCTCTCTCTCTCTCTCTCTCTCTCTCTCTCTATATATATATATATATATATATATATATATATATATATATATATATATATATATATATATATATACATTTACATATATATAGTATATATATATATATATATATATATATATATATATATATATATATATATATATATTTATTTATTTATATATATTCTTTTTTAATCTTTCTTCTAATCATTTAACTGATTTATTCGTTTGCTTATCTATCCATCTATTCAACTATTCATTAATTCATGAGAGAGATAGAGTAAAAGAGAAAGTAAAAGAGAGAGAGAATGAGAGAAACAGAAAGACCGAAAGACAGAGACAGACACACGCAAAGGGACAGAGAGAAAGAGAGAGAGAGAGAGAGAGAGAGAGAGAGAGAGAGAGAGAGAGAAAGAGAGAGAGAGAGAGAGAGAGAGACAGACAGAGAGACAGAGGAGAGAGGCAGAGAGATAAAGAAAGCGAGAGATACAGAGAGAAAGAAAAAAGAAAAGAAAGAAAAAAAAGAGAGAAAGAAAGAGAGATATCAAAAAAAAGGATTACGACCACCCATCCCCCCCTCCCCCCCACCACCACCCAGCCCCCTAACCCCCT
>NW_027213339.1:10000-12500 GCF_042767895.1 Penaeus vannamei | reverse complement strand
GGGGTGGAGGAGGGGGTGGGTGGAATTGGAGAGGTGGAGAGTGAAGGGGGGGTGGAGGTGGAGAGGTGGGGTGTGGGAGGGGGAGTGAGGGTGGAGGGATGGGGAGGATGGGGGTTGGGTGGATGGAGAGGATGGGGAGGAGGAGAAGAGAGGTGGGATGGAGTGGTGGGAGGTGGGTGGAAGAGGAGGTGAAATGGGGGAGGAGGAGGGTGGATGGGGAGGAGGGTGGAGGGGTGGAGGAGGGGTGGGGTGGAGGAGGGGTGGAGGAGGGGAGGAGGAGGGGTGGGGTTGCGTGGAGGGGGGGGGTGGAGGGGGGGGGGGAGGGGGGGTGGGGTGGATGGAGGGTGGAGGGGGGTGGATGGATGGAGGAGGGGGGGTGGGTGGAGGTGGGGTGGGGTGGAGGGGTGGGGGTAGGAGGGTGGGGGTGGATGGAGGGGGGTGGATGGAGGGAATGGGGTGGATGGAGGAGGGATGAAGGAAGTAGGGGTATGGAAAGGGGTGGGGGAAGGGAGGGGTTGATGGAGGGAGACTGGGGGTAGTGAGGAGGAATAGGGGGAAGGGGGGGGGGAGGGAGGGAGGGCGACAAACTCTCTGTCTGTTTTGTCGTTTGTCTTCGTGTCATCGTGTCTTTCGTTGTCTTTTTCATTCGTTTTTTTTCGCTTTTCTGTTTTGTTTCTCTCTCTCTCCCCCCCCCCCCCTCTCTCTCCCTCTCTCTCTCTCTCTCTCTCTCTCTTTATTTCCTCCTGTCACACTCCATTTCTTACCTTCAAGTTTAATATTTATCTATATTTTGCTTTTAGTCTATCTTTCTGTACCCTGTAATTCTCCAACTAGAAATGATTTAAGGAATTATATCAACAAGAAAAGGGAAGAGATAGATAGAGAGATAGAGAAATAGAGAGAGAGCTGGAGAGCGAGAGAGAGCGAGAGAGAGAGAGAGAGAGAGCGAGAGAGCGAGAGAGAGAGAGAGAGAGAGAGAGAGAGAGAGAAGAGAGAGAGAGGAGAGAGAGAGAGAGAGAGAGAGAGAGAGAGAGAGACTGACAGAGAGAGAGAATGAGAGAAATAGAGCTGTAGAGATAGAGAGAGAAAGATAGACAGACAGACAGCCAAACAGACAAAGACAGACAGACAGACAGAAATAGAGAGAGAGAGATGGATGAGAGAGAGAAAAGAGTCATCAGTATTCATGGAAATTCCTTAATTTGTGATGTCATGAACTCCCGATGGAATACTGATAAAGACAGAGAAAAGGTAAAGACATGAGTTAAATTCATGATATTACGAAATGGTAAAAAAAGTGAAGAATAGGAGATTAACGAGGAAAAGGAATAATGAAAGACTTAATAAAAACACAAAGAAACACACGCGTAGAAAGACAGATAATTAGAGAGAAAGAAAAACACGAAAAAAATAAAGAAAAAGCTTAGAAAAAACAGAAAGACGGACAGATAAACATCAGAAAATAGATACAGACAGAGAAAATAGACATATAAACACACACAGATTAGATGGAGAGAGAGAGAGAGAGAGAGAGAGAGAGAGAGAGAGAGAGAGAGAGAGAGAGAGAGAGAGAGAGAGAGAGAGAGAGAGAGAAAGAGAGAGAGAGTGAGAGAGAGGAGAGAGAGAGAGAGAGAGAGAGAGAGAGAGAGAGAGAGAAAGAGAGAGAGAGAGAGAGAGAGAGAGAGAGATTCGAGCAACCTCAGCCAAACAAGTGTCCCTCTATCCGAAACCAGAAAGAAGTCACTTAATCGCCGAGAAAATAATAGTTACCCCTTGCCAAAAAAAAAAAAAAAAAAACGGAGCATAGAAAACGCATTGTCTCCCTGTCTCCCCAAGTCGGATAAAATTAATTAATTCATGTATTGTTTAAACATGCGGATCAGGGCTATCTGATCACCTGAGCCAACTTAAGGGGTTAAGTTCCCTAAGTGGAATTGTTGTATGAACTTTGGAAGCCTCTTAAATGCGACCTTTGTCTTGGAAGAATTTTTTTTTTTTTTATTTACATCTAGTTAATATGGTAATCCACTTGTTTATTGTTATGGTTTGTGTGTGTTCATTGTGTTATTACGTGTTCTTCTCTCTCTCGGTTATCATGATTTATCTTTGTTGTTCTCGTTCTTATTTCCGTTTTCGTTCAATGATGTTATTGGCCTTGTTCTTATTTTTAAGATTATTGTTATTATCACTGGTGTAGCAATACCATTATCATCATTATTACCATGGCCATTATCAACATCT
This sequence comes from Penaeus vannamei, assembly GCF_042767895.1. Taxonomy (NCBI): domain Eukaryota; kingdom Metazoa; phylum Arthropoda; class Malacostraca; order Decapoda; family Penaeidae; genus Penaeus; species Penaeus vannamei. Next base: position 10,259 of record NW_027213339.1, on the reverse strand, counting down.
TCAAGACCACGGTTGTCTGTGTTACTAGAGTTATTCTTGTTATTATCACTTTTGTCATTACTTTTAATACCATGATTATCTCTGCTATAAGTATTTTTGTTCATATCACCATTATCTTTACTTTTAATACCTTAATTATATCTGGTATAAATATTCTTGTTAATATCACCGTCTTCATTACTTTTAAAACCATAATTATCTTTGTTATAATCATTCTCATTAATATCATCATTATCCTAACCTATAATACCATAATCAT
>NW_027213339.1:2500-5000 GCF_042767895.1 Penaeus vannamei | reverse complement strand
GGGAGAAGGGTAGGGAGGGAGGGAGGGGGGGTTGGGTGGGAGCGGTAGGGAGATGGGGAGGAAGGGTAGGGGAGGGGGAGGGGGGAGTGGGAGGGAGCGGTGAGGAGAGAAGGGGGAGGGGGCGGTAGGGAGGAAGGGGAGAAAGGGAGGGGGAGGAGAGGGGGAGTGGGAGCGGTAGGGAGAAGGGGAGAAGGGTAGGGGGGTGAGCGGTAGGAAGAAGGGGAGAAGGGGAGAAGGGGGAGGGAAAGGAGGGGAAGAGGGGGAGGGGAGGGGAGGGGAGCTTAGGGAGAAGGGGAAGAGGAGGGTAGGGGGGGGAGGGAGGGGGAGTGTGGTAGGCCAAGAAGGGAGGGGGGAGTAGGGAAAGAGGGAGAAGGGGAGAAGGGGGAGGGGGGGAGGGGACTGCAGTTGAATGAATATTAATGGGATGAATCTAATCGACAAAACTGAGCCAAGAGATCCAGATGCTCTGCCACCATGAGAGAAGAGCTTACCCCCCCCCCCTTCTCCCTTCTTCTCCACTTCTCCTTCCTCCTCTCTCCCCCACCTCCACATCTTCCCCCTTCCCTCCTTCTCCCTCTTCTCCTTCCTCCCCCCGCCCTCACGTCTTCCCTTCTTCTCCCCCCTTCTCCCTTCTTCTCCCTTCTCCCTTCTTCTCCCTTCTCCCTTCTTCTCCCTTCTCCCCTTCCTTCTCTTCCTCCCCCCCCCCCGCCCTCCGTCTTCCTCCTTCTTCTCCCCCCTTCTCCCTTCTTCCTCCCTTCTTCCCTCCTCCTTCCCTTCTTCCTCCCACTTCCTCCCTTCTTCTCCTTCCTCCCCCGCCCTCCGTCTTCCTTTCTTCTCCCCACCCTCCCTTCTTCTCCCTTCTCCCTCCTCCTTCCTTCTTCTCCTTCTTCTTCTCCCTTCTCCTTCTTCTCCTTCCTCTCCCACCGCCCTCCGTCTTCCCTTCTTCTCCCCCTTCTCTCCCCTTCTTCTCCCTTCTCCCTCCTCCTTCCCCTTCTTCTCCATTCTTCTCCTTCCCCCCTCCCCCTTCTCCCTTCTCCTCTTCCTTCTTCACCTTACTCACTTCTCCCTTCTCCTTCCTTCTTCCTTTCCTCCCTTCTTCTCCCTTCTTCTCCATCCTCCCCCCCCTTCCTCTCTCCTTCTCCCTTCTTTTCCATCCTCTCCCCCCTCCCCCTTTCTCCCATCTCCTAATTCCTCTCCTCCTCTTCTCCTCCTCCCCTCCCCCTTCCATCCCTCCCTCCTCTTCCCTTCTCATTCCTCCAACCCTTTTCCTCCCACTCCTCCTTCCTTTCAACGTCTCTCCCTTCCCTACCTCTACCTATCTGCCTCTTCCTCCCCTCTTTCCTCCCTCCTCCTTCCTTCCCCTCTTTACTCCCCCATTCTCTCCACTTCTTCTTGTTCCTTTCTCCTCCTTCTTGATTCCTCTCTCTCCACACTCCTTTCCCTCCTCCTCCATCTCCCTACTCCCTCCATCCTCCCCACTCCCTCCATCTCCCACCTCCTCCTTCCTTTGTACTTTTTATTCATTTCTATTTCCGTTTATCTGTTTATTTTATCTTTTACTCGTCATTTTTTCTGCTTTATGCATGTTATCAGATTTCTTTTTATATATTTCTCTTTTTCTTCTTTTTTTTTTCTTTTTTTCATCTTTATTTCTATTTTTTCATTATTCCTTTTTAAAGAATTCCCTGATGCTTTCATTTGTGTATGTGTATGTGATTGTGTGCGTGTGTATGTGTAGGTGTGTGATGGGAGAGGTTGTGTGTGTGTGTGTGTGTTGGGAGGGGTTGTGTGTGTGTGTGTGTGTGTGTTGGGAGGCTGTGTGTGTGTGTGTTTGTGAGTGTGTGTGTGTGTGTGTGTTGGGAGGAGGTTGTGTATGTGTGTGTGTGTATGTGTGTGTGTGTGTGTGTGTGTTGGGGAGGTGTTGTGTGTGGCTGTGTGTGTGTTGGGAGGGGTTATGTGTGTGTGTGTGTATGTATGTGTGTGTGTGTGCTTTTGGGAGGGGTTCTGTGCGTGTGTGTTTGTGTGTATGTGTGTGTGTGTGTGTGGGAGAGGGTTTGCGTGTATGTGTGTGTGAGTGTGTGTGTGTAAGTGGGTATCGTTCTGCAAAGTATATTATAATTGCGCCACATATAATTACGTGTATATCTATGTACAAACATAAAAAAAATGAAATTCTAATCTAATTTATCCAAATCTCTGTCTCTCTCTCTCTCTCTCTCTCTCTCTCTCTCTCTCTCTCTCTCTCTCTCTCTCTCTCTCTCTCTCTCTCTCTCTCTCTCTCTCTCTCTCTCTCTCTCTCTCTCTCTCTCTCTCTCGTTCTCTCTCTCTCTCTCGCTCTCTCTCCCTCTATCTCTCTCTCTCTCCCTCTCCCTCTCTCCCTCGCTCTCTCTCTCTCTCTCTCTCGCTATGTCTCTTTCTCTCTTTCTGTCTCTCTCTCTCTCTCTCTCTCTCTCTCTCTCTCTCTCTCTCTCTCTCTCTCTCTCTCTCTCTCTCTCTCTCT